>NW_007089397.1:780-101940 GCF_000164805.1 Carlito syrichta
AAAATTAAAAATGAACATAAAACAAACAACAGATAATGGTGAGGATGCAGAAAAAAGAAATGCTTCTACACTTCTAGTGGAAATGCAAACTAGTTCAACCTCTATGGAAAACAGTGTGGCAATTTCTAAAAGAACTAGAAATTGACCTTCCATATGACCCAGCATTTCCCCTACTGGGAATAAACCCAGAGGAACTCAAATCATTTACAAAAAAGATACCTGCACATGCATGTTTGTGGCAGCATTATTCACAATAGCAAAAACATGGAACCAACCACACTGCTCATTGAAACTGGACTGGATAAAAAAATGTGATACACATACACAATGAAATGTTATGCAGCCATAAAGAAGGACAAACATAGGGACTTCACAGCAACTTGGATGAATTTGAAGTCTATCATACTCAGTGATCTATCACAGATACAAAGAACAGAGTACCACATGTTCTCACTCATAAGCAAACTCTGAACATTTACCATAATACCATATGAAAGGGATTGGCAGTAGCAGGATACTGCTGGGGTGGGGAGAGGGCACATAACATCAAAAAGGGTACCTGATCTCAAACCAAGCAAAGTGGAGACCAAAGAGAGGCCCAAACTTTACTTGTATGAAGTCTACTTGTATGCCTAATCCTGAATTGTACCACACATCTTTAAAATAAAATATATTAAAAAAAGAGAATCTCATGTCTATTAAAAAAAAAAAAAAAAGACGCCTGGGCAACTTGGCGAGACCTCATCTCTACAATCAATCAAAAAATTATTAGCCGGGCATGGTAGCGTGCGCCTGTAGTTCCAGCTACTCGGAAGGTTGAGGTGGAAGGATCGCCGGAGTCCAGCAGGTCGAGGCTGTGGTGACCGGGAGTGGCCACTGCACTCCAGTCTGGGCGACAGAGTGAGACTCCAACTCAAAAAAAAAGAAAAGAAAAAGAAAAGAAGCCAACAAGCTTTTTGTGAAATTCAGTCTATAACTTGTAGTTATTACACATGCTATTACTGACTCACCTACCTGTCCATAAAGAATTAAGAGGAAATATCACGGAGGAATTTCTGTCTCCTGTGTAAACAGAGAGAGCTACTATGGGTCTAGCTAAAGGATCATTCCTACTTTATTTGGTGCTGTTTATAAATGATGATGCTAACATAAAAATGAAGAAATAAATACATCAGGAAAAACCATAAAAGTACCATTAAAATACTTTTACTCCCAAACAGCATATTCCTACTGAATATTATTATGGGTGGTGAGAGTGGATATAAAATATTCTGTGAGAGGAGGTTCCTCATCTGTCCCTTAAAACATTCATTTATGCCAGAGACATAGGAATACAAGCCATTTATTTAGTGTAGACCAAGCCCTGTGCCAGGGATTCAAGCATGAATAATACATGGTTCCTGCCTTCACAAGAGTCATATTTTAATTAGGGAAACTGACTAAAGGAAATAAAAAATAACTACATGTCATGGAGAAAGGGATGGTCAGAAGCCAAGAAAGAACAGTCAGATAAAAAAAAGTAGTGAACTGTTCTGAACTGAGAGAAAAGGCATATGCAAAGTGCAAGGGCATGTGCCTAATAGCCTGATCTATCGAAGGGGGTAGCCGACAGTTTCATTATGACCAGAGTGCTACAAACCTTTGACCGAAGAATGGAGAAGTTATACAATGAATAAAGTTGCCAACGTGCAAACCCTATGCTGACCTCCAATTGGTGATCTCATTATTTATTTCCTGTCCATCACTCCATTTCTGCACTCCCTTCTCTCCTTAATTATCAAGTTTAAATGCTGTGAACCATCATTCTAATTGCTGTTCACAGATGCCCTCCAATCCTTTGTCCCTTTCTTCCTGTGCCACATTCCCACAGCAAAGCTCAAACCTTGATTAGCCAAACTCTCCATCCTTGTCCACGGCTACAGCAGAACAGCTGAGTATGGTTGAAGGAAAAGCAACACAAACAAACATAATCTTAGCACTAGCATTCTCATGCAGACTTGCCTCACTTTAAATTCTCAACTATAAATCTCAACGATACAATGACATTTTTCTAGAAAGTTTGCTCTTCCTTTCAACAATTTATTTCACACCTTCCTTCTTCTCAAGCATTCAACAACTCCTCCTCACCCATCTCCTTTATTTCAGTGAGAAAATAATAGGGATACAAAAAAAGAATTAAACGATTTCCCACCACTCATTTATACAACCTCACTTGCATCTGTGCCTATGAGGGGGGACCCAAAGAAATCCAGAATTTATTCATTAAAATAGTGTGTATTTAGCCAGGCACAGTGGCTCACCCCTATAAACCCAGCACTTTGGAAGGCAGAGGCAAGAAGATTGCCTGAGTCCAGGGATTCAAGTTACCCAAGCTGGGTAACTTGGTGAGACCTTGTCTCTACAATAAATCAAAACAATTACTGGGGTGTGGTGGTACAGGCCGATGGTTCCAGGTACTTGGAAGATTGAAGTGGAAGAATCACCTGAACACAGCTAGTCAAAGCTGTGGTGGCCATGAGCATGCCACTGCACTCTAGCCTGGTGACAGAGTGAGACTCCAACTCAGAAATAAAAATAAAGGTTTTGTATTTATTCTTACATGTTTAAACTTCAGTCACCTTCAAAGTACTTCCCATTTGATGCAATGCAACTATTGAGATGCTTTTTCCACTGCTCAAAACAGTTTTGAACTCAACAATTTTGATGCCTTTTAGTGCTTCTGCCATTTTGTTTGTTTGTTTTTGTCTCACCTCTTCCTCCACGGCAAAAGTTTTCCCATTGAGGATATTTTCATCTAGGGACATAAACAAAAAAAGTTGCTCAGGGTGAGATCAGATGGATAGGGAGGATGGGAAATGGGGGCCATGTTGTTTTTGGTCAAAAATTGCTGAACAAGCCAGCCCGATGGCTCAGTCTGTAATCCCGCTCCTTTGGGAGGCTGAGGTGAGTGGATTGCCTGAGCCCGCGGGTTCGAGACTCGCCTGGGCAGCGAGACCTCATCTCTACAATAAATCAAAAAATCAGCCAGGTGTGGTAGCGTGTGCCTGTAATTCTGGCTACTCGGAAGGCTGAGGCGGAAGGATGGCCGGAGCCCAGCAGGTGAGGCTGCGGTGGCCAGGAGCGGCCACTGCACTCCAGTCTCGGCAACAGAGTGAGACTCCAACTGAAAAAAAAAAAAATTGCTGAACATTCAGTGCAGTGTGGGGAAGGTGCATTCCTAAATCACCCATCATGAATGGGCAAACGTGGTGAAAGAATCTCCAAAAAAATTCACTGAAGCTGAGCCCAGCCTCTCACAACAATGCTAGCTGGTACTGATGCCAATGGGTTCCTAGAACACTTACCTGGTGGGGAAAGCCTGTACTACAAGGGCCCATCTTCCAAAATAATTTTGGGTTTTGTTTTTTTGGGGTGGAGTCCCCCTCATATAATCTGACTTCTGTCTTGTAAAACTGGATAAACAATAACTGTTCATCTCCGTTCCACTTGTACACAGGTTCCCATCCTCTCCTGCCTATGCTGGCTAGAACATTAACTTATGAAACTATCCTATTTCATTCTCTCCTACATCAATTTTTCCCTTTCTACTAACTCCTTCCCACCTAAATTCAAAACTATCAGAATGTCACATATTGAATTACTCTTCTTTATCCCATGGACCACTCCAGTTGCTACACCATTTTTATATTTTTATTATAGCAAAATTCCTTGCATGTATTTCTTATATAAACCCTCTCCACTTTTCTACTGCTTATTCTCTTATTAATCTGCTTTAATTGGATTTCATCTCCATCATGACACTGAAATTACTTTTATCAAGGTCTCCAACTGTCTCCGTTTACCAAACGAATGATCAATCCCCAACTTTCATCTTATTCAACCTATTAAAAAAAAAAAATTTCCCTTCTCAAATCATAACCTTCATTGGGCTTTGAGGACTTCATCCTCCCTGGTTTTTCCTCTACCTCAATGGCCACTTCTTCACAGTCCTCTCTGCTGATCCCTCTTCTGCTTCCGACCTTGGTGCCTTAAGGACCTATCACTGGCCTTCTTCTCTAATGACACAATTTCCCCAGATAGCTCACCTAGTCCTGGAACTTTGAACACTATCTGTACAGCAAGTCTTATTCGTCATTTGTTGCTGTGTAACAAGTTACCCTCAAATTTAGAGGCTTAAAACAACAGACCTTTATTATCTTAGTTTCTGAGGATCAAGAGTCTGAAGACAGCTTACCTGGTGCAGTCTCCCTTGAGGTTGCAGTCATCTGAAGATCTGATGGGCAGAAGGATCTGATTCCCAGCTCATTCACAGAGCTCTTGCCAGGTCTTATTTCTTCACCAGAGGGGCCAATCCACAGGCCTGCCTCACAACATGGCAGCCCCAGGCTGAAAATTCCAAAAGAGAGCTAGAGTGCTCAAAACAGAAGTCAAAGTCTTTGTGTAACCCAATCTTGGGCATGACATCTCATTACTTCTATCACAGTCTCAACATTAAAAGCAAGTCAGTCTTTCCAGCCAACACTCAAGGGGAGGTGATTGCTCAAGACCACGAATCAGGAGATGGGGACCAATGAGAACTATCTTAGGGACTGCCTACCATCCTACCTCTTTCTCCATTTAGCTCAAGACTCATAAATCCATTGGGCTTGAGCCTCCAGTAGGGGCCCATGTGTAGTCTTTAGTCTTACTATGATGCTGCCTCTGGTCTAAAGCACTGGAGTGGAGGGTTGCAAGGGTAGCATTAGCAGCAGATGTTCTTAACCCCATGTTCACCTCCCTCCACTGACAGAATGATCACCCCACCCCTTCCACAGGCTCCATGTATCTCCTCTGAGAGATTTTTGAGACCTTTGCTCTACAACATTTAACCTGGCCCTTCAATTGATGCCCTTGCCTCTGATCAATGGGCGATATCAGCCCCAAGTCATAGTCTATGAGGAGCAAATACTCATAATGTGAACAGAACTATTCTCACTCTGCCGGTAGGTCCTTGCCTTTCCTCCGCATTGGTGGTAACACATAGAAGGCAGTGATGAAGTCAATGTTGAAAGAGATCGTATTTTAGGAATGCAATGATTACAACCTAAAAGAGTTGAAAAGAAGATGTAGTTGGAAGATATGGTGTTTACATTTCCATTATAAAATCCTGAAAAAAAATTTAACATGATTAGAAAATAAAATATGTTAACTTTTACCTGCACTCTCTGGGTAAGACTTGGATTTGCAGTTATCCTCAACAAAGCACAGTGACAACTTCAACAGAGTCGTTGAAGAGACTGCAGAGGATAGATGATGCAGGAACATGAGTAATGAAACAAGCACTGAATAAATAGCATAAAGGAAATGCAGACAGAGGCAATATTTATTTAATTTCAATACAAAAGTCCTAAGAGCCATGACATTTTGAGTAATAACAGCATTGATGTCTTCTTCTCATTGTAGTTTGTTATAAACGGATTATTTATGCCCCCATCCTAAATTTATATATTAAAGTCCTACATTAGGGCTTTGTGATGGAATTAGGAGGTGGGGCCTTTGGGAGATAATTCTGTTTTATATGAGTTCTTGAAGATGGAGCCCCCATGATGGAATCAGTGTCCTTAATGCCCTTATTAAAAAAGGAACAGAGATCAGAGTTCAGCTCAATCTCTCTCTCTTCCCCTCTCCATCTTTCTCACTCTTTCTCTCCCTTCTCCCCATCTCCCCATTTTGTGAGGCTACAGGAAGAAGAGTCCAACTGCAAACTAGGAAAAGGGCCCACACTAAGGACTGTGTTGGCCATGTAAATTGGTTTATGTCACTCCTCTGCTAAATAAAATAAATAAGCAAAATAAAATCCCACAATTGCTTCTCATCACACATAGAATAAAATCTAAAGCCTAGAATACCAACCTCCAGCTCATCTCATGTCTTCCTCCTTTCTCCTCACTCAGGAGTACAACAAACACCACCTCCTCAGAGATACCTTCCCTTACTACTCCCATCTAAATTGTCTTTTTCAACCTGTCATTCTCTAGCTCCAAATTGTCTATATATTCTATATACCTATGCAGTATTCTGTACAGTAATTTTATTTTATTCGAGCCTGTCTTTCTCATTAGAACATAAGCTTAATTAAGTCCAAGACTTTATCTTTTTTGCCACTGTAATAACAGTACCTAGAAGAGTTTCTGGAAAATAGTAAGCACCATTTACATATGGCATCTGTGTCCACTTAGTAGTCAACCAATAATAATTTCTAAATATTAAACATTTATTTTATATAATAAAGTAACTTATTTATGATGTACCATGAAATATGATGTTTATAGAGCTATGGAAACATGGTTGAGGAGTAATTAACTCCAATGGTGATGGTCTAATGCAACCTGCTCATGGTTTTCATGTTAATACCTGACTTCCTGTTCTTTTTACCACTATGCTAAATTACCAGTATTTTACTTTCCAAATCACTCTCCTGTTAAAACATCTTAGAGAGTCTTCATATTTACTATAGACTACATTCCAAACTCATTCACACAGTATTCAAAGTTATTCTCAGTCTGCCCCTACTTTACTTTCCCCCACTTTAAGTTTTTATCTATTTTTTGGATTCAACTTGCAAAATTTCCATCTCAGTCTCATATTTATTTGCCCATCTGGAATGTCTTCTTCCATTCCCTGACTGCCTCCCCCTCCCCAAAATTCTTTCTACATATAAAATTCTGTTGTGTATTCTCAGATAGCCCCAGAGCTTGCTTGACCTCCTCTTTGTGTTCTCAGCAACTGTAGTTACTTATTTTATGTATCATCCACTTAATATTTGGCAATTTCTTTAGAGAATTATCGGTTGCTTTTTATGTTTCATTACATTTCTGCTCAACTAATATAGATTAGTTGGAAAGGACAAATGCTTATATCTTATGTGACAGTCACAGAACTGGGGCTATAGTAAACATATAATAAATTATTATTGGTTGACTAATAAGTGAATACACATACTGTATATAAATGGTGCGGTCTCTGACTCTGATATTAAACTGGGGAATAAGCTCATCTACTGAGGGCAATTTTTGAGTCAAGTTGACATATCTTAAGTATCCTAATTAGGAAGAGTAAGATTAATTGAAAATGTACATTTCTTGAAATGAAGAAACTATAGCTCAAATAATTTTTTTTACCAAATCATAAGTATGAATACATAATATTTAGAGTGAATAGCAGAGAAAATAAAGGAGAGCATTCCTTGTCAGATCTCCTTTCCCAAAACACAGAAATGGAACTATAAACTTTTCTGGGAAGCTGTTCATCAGACTGAGAAAACTTGCTCATTAATTATTTTTCTCCCTGTCTTTAATTTTTAGAGTAAGTTCAAAACATCAAGATGTTGATCTTCAGCCAACAGAAAAATCCTCATTCCTCAACTCTGCATGGCTACTGAACTCTGAGGAAGGCATGGAGTACTGCTTTGAATTTGCAGGTTATGTTTTCATACCAAGTGCCCCTGAGATGGCTCTAAACAGAGTCCTGAGAGGAGCGTCCCCAGGAGAGCAGATATGACACTCGTATGTTTCTCTGATGTTCATTCTCTTGACCTTGATTTCATTTACTCTTTTAACTCTTTTTAAAAAGTGTACTTGGCTCAAAATATTATTTTGTTTTATTTTGCATACATTTCCATAATGAGACTAACTCAAAATATGGACAACAAAATCAAGAATACTCCTTAGTCAACCTACAGTAATTGTATACAAGTTCAACATGGGTGTTGTTATACCATAAAATGCCTACAATTTTAAAATCACAACCTTGATCAAGAGGTAAGAATATTGCTGAAGACTGCTGCTTAACAGTCCTGTGAGAGAACCCCTGGAGTGATTCTGCTTTTCCTAAATAACTACAGAAGACTGTCTGGGACCTCTTCCCTTACCAGTACTTCTCAAACTTTACCATCCTATGAAGGTATTTTAATCATCTTTATAACTTTAGGACCTAGTATTGTTTCTACAACACAGTCATATAATCTCTCTTTCATTTTCCCCCCTTTTAACTTTAGGACCTAGTATTTCTACAACACAGTCATATAATCTCTCTTTCATTTTTCCCTCTCTAGTCTGTTTTCCTGAAAGTGTGATCTTCCAATTACCTCCACAGAATTATCTGCAGATTTTAAATTAGTGCTCTGAGGATTGGATCTACAACTATGAATTTTTTTTTTTTTTTTTGAGTCAGAGTCTCACTCTGTCACTCAGGCTGGAGTGCAGTGGCATTCATGGCCACTGCAGTCTTGACCTGCTGGTCTCAGCCAATACTTCCACTTCAGCTTTCCAAGTAGCTGGAACTACAGGTACACACCACTACACCCAACTATTTTTTTTATTTATTGTAGAGACAAGGTCTCACCAAGTTGTCCAGACTGGTCTCGAACCCCTGGACTCAGGCAGTCCTCTCGCCTCAACCTCCCAAAGTGCTGGGATTACAGGTTTGAGACACCACACCCAGCCTAACTATGAATTTTTAACAAATCTCCTGGATATTTCTCATTGACATGAAATTGTGAAACCTGTTCTTATAAGCGCACACATATAGATGCACATCACATAGCAAACACATCTTATTCTGAGAGAAAAAATACCCTAAGCAAGTGTCAGAAAGTAGGATTTTTCTGTCAATCTTTTTTATGAGTTCCTAAAAGGAATGATTATCTACCAGAAGGAACACCTATTTACTACGTAAATAATAAAAAATGGTAACTTTTTAAAAAAAAATCTGCTTTGCATTTGCCATTTACTGGCAAAGATGTCCTATGAGGGACCAGGGCCCATCATGTACCACATAATCTTCATATATTTCCATCTGGAAGTGTAACACATTTGAGCCATATGATTCCTTCAGTCTTCAAAAGGCCTACCATTTGGATATAATCAAAAATACACAGAGAAGAAAATAATGTCAAATATTTTAAAGTTGTAGAAATTAATAAAGTACTAGAAATCACATTTTAACCAAATATTTTCATTAAATAGATTAAAAGCACAGACATTTCCCTATACTTTTTTATTATCATGAACAAAGTTTTTAAGTCCAGTTATCCTTAATGTTGCTGGGGTTTTTTAAGCCTTTTTGTATGGACTTTCTTCCCAGCACTGGAATGTTTTGTGAGAGCTGGTTGAAAAGACCTGTCTCAGGTAGGTACTTTCTGTGTGGACAGATGTTGTTCTGGTTTTCTGTTTGCTTTGCCATCAATCACTAACATATTTGGAATTGCCAGAAGGTTAATCAGCAATTTTTTGACAAATATCAAGTAATTAAATAATTACAGCTATAACTAACTTTTCAAAAAAATTAATAAAGCTTCTGTCAAGTAGATGAATTCATGCAGCCTTCTTTCTTTTTTATTTTTATTTTTTTTTTGAGTTGGAGTCTCACTCTGTCACCCAGACTGGAGTGCAGTGGCCGCTCCCGGCCACCACAGCCTCGAACTGCTGGGCTCCCGCAATCTTTCCACCTCAGCCTTCTGAGTAGCCGGAATTACAGGCATGCGCTACCACGCCTGGCTGATTTTTTGATTTATTGTAGAGATGAGGTCTCGCTGCCCAGGCAGGTCTCGAACCCGCGGGCTCAGGCAATCCACTCACCTCAGCCTCCCAAAGGCGCGGGATTACAGGGAACCCCCGAGCCCGGCGCAGCCTTCTTTCTTAATTGCCCAGAAGTGTTTCTAATAATGTGAGCACCTTTGCAGAGAGAAGAGCTCTTAACAATGAAATATAGAATGCGCTAAACAAGTATTGCCGAAATTAGAAAATGAAAACATGAAATATATTAAGAGAAGCACACTACCCAAAAACTTGGGGCAAGAGAGAAATCAACAGGCTATTCAATCAAAAAATTAGAAATTTTCTTTTTCTGAGGGAAAAAAAAGTCCTTTGCATTAAAAAACAGTACACATAACTGTCCCTTTGTATACTTTGTTTTGGTCTTCTAGTAATTGTGATCACTTCATCCTAATTTATTCATATTTTTTTGCTTGTTTCCCCTCACCACTGAGGTAGGGCTTTATAGCCATTGCCAAGATAACAAAAAATTAGTGTTTCACTCTAAAGGTTTGAGAAGTTGCATTCCATATCACCACCATTATAATCATCATCATCATAGAATAATGAAAGACAAGCAGCAACAGCATTAAATACATTTTTGAAAAAATATAGCTTCTGGCTATTTGATAATTGTAACAACAATAACAATAATGGCTATCATTTATTTAGTGCCAAGAAATGTTGTAAAACTTTTAAAAGTATTGGTACTCATTTAATCTTCATTACAAGTTCATGAATTAAATGACAGTATTATTTTCATCTTAAAGAAGAAAACTTAAACACAAAGAAGTTAACTATGTTGCTTCAAGGTCATATAGCTGGAAAATATCAGAGTCAGGGTTCAAAACCAGGCAGGCTGGCTTCGAAGCCCACCCTCTTAATTGTGCAATGGTACAATAAAGCAAATTAAATTGGTTCACATAAGTATGGACTCAAGACTTTATTACTAGGCCGGGTGCGGTGGCTCAAGCCTGTAATCCCAGCACTTTAGGAGACCTAAGCAAGAGGATTGTCTGAGGCCACGGGCTCAAGACCAGCCTGGGAAACTTGGTGAGACTTCGTCTCTACAACTAAAAAAAAAAATTAAAACATTAGCCAGGCATGGTAGTGTGTGCCTGTAGTTCCAGCTATTTAGAAGGCTGAGGCGGAAGGATCGCCTGAGTCCTGCAGGTCAAGGCCACAGTGGCCATGAGCTTGCCACTCCAGTCTGAGGGACAGACTCCAAAATGAAAAAAAAAAAAAGACTTTATTATCTAAACAACTAAGCTATAGTTCACTCATAGGTAAGACTTGCGTAACAATTTATATTCATACACAAAGGTCTTCATAAAATAAAAGTGAAATTATTTTTATCTAACATAAAATACGCCCTACAGAAGTAAACAAGTATAGTTTTTAAGACTGATAGAAAAGAAATGCTAAGTGAGTGCTGAATTAGTCAGAATTAGCTGTAATGCAGTGATGGGACTGTATTGTGAAAGTCCATTTGGGAGGCTGAGGTGAGTGGATTGACTGAGCCTGTGAGTTCGAGACCCACCTGGGCAACTTGGTGAGACCTCAACTCTACAACAAATCAAAAAATGAGCCGGGCATGATAGCGCGCGCCTGTAATTCCAGCTACTTGGAAGGCTGAGACGGAAGGATCACTGGAGCCTAGCAGGTCGAGGATGCGGTGGCTGGGAGCAGCCACTGCACTCCAGTCTGGGTGACAGAGTGAGACTCCAATTCAAAAAAAAAAAAGAAAGTCCAAGTAAAGATAATATAGCTATAGCAAGGGCAAAAATAGTAAAAATAAAATGAAAAAGAAGCATAAGAAAGGTGCTTAACAGAGTGAATAAATAGGACCTGCTGATTGATCAGAGACTAGGAATAAGAATGTGTCCTGCAATGAGGAATACAAAAAGGAGATGTATCTGAATCTAAGTCTAATGGGGAGACAAAAATGGCATCATATTTTAAACAGAGTAAATTTAAATTAGAGAATTATTAACTAAAAGAAGAAATAACCTACGAAAAGGAAAAAGGAGAAAACTTTGAAGACTACAAAAATAGCAGCTAGAGGTAGCAGCCACAACCTTTGGAGCAGAGACAAACTATCCAAAGATGCAACAAATCTGGAAGAGGCCCCACCTCTCACAAAGGTGAATTCCAGGCCAGATGAGGACAGAGAAAAGGTGGGATCCACATTCCATACAATGGAATATTTTCAGCATTTAAAAAGAAGGAAATTTTCCAGTATGCAGCAACATGGATGAACCTTGAGGATATCAAGCTATGTGAAATAAGACATTTATAGGAGAACAAATAGTGAGTGCATGGTCTCATTTATCTGAGTTATCTAAAATACTGAAACTCGTGGAAGCAGGGAATAGACCGGTGGTTGCCAGAAGTTGGGGGAATGGAAAAATAGCAAACTGCTAATCAAATATCAAAACAGACAGAGGGTAAGTCTCATGCTAAGTGTTCTTATCACAATAAAATAAAATAGAGCAAAAAAGTTTTGAGGGTGTTTTTGTTTTGTTTTGTTTCTTGTTTTTGAGTTGGAGTCTCGCTCTGTCGCCCAGGCTGGAGTGCAGTGACACACTCACAGCCACCCCAGCGTCAATCTGCTGGGCTCCAGCGATCCTTCAGCCTTCTAAGTAGTGGAACTACAAGGGCGCACTACCACACCCAGTTAATTTTTTATTTTATTGTAGAGGCAAGGCTTCACCAAGTTGCCCAGACTGGTCTTGAACCTGTGGGCTCAGGCAATCTACTCATCCTGGTCTCCCTAAGTGCTGGGATTACAGGCTGGTCCACTGAGCCCAGTCAAAAAAGTTTTTAATTGAAAATAAAAACATAGAAACTTTTATGGTTTAATTTCAGGATTTAGGGAGTGAACTCTTAGAATTGCATTAAGTGAATTTTGCAAAACATTCATTCCCATGCTCTGACCAAGATATCCTGGTAGGTTAATAGAGCAAGGTAGGGAGAGCAGGAAAAGTGGAGATGATAGGAATTGTGAATTTTAAAAGTTTCTTCAGGTGATTTTGTTATATTTTCCTAACAATTGGTTGAACTGAACATCATATTTCACGTTCCTCTTGTTTATTCTTCTATGAAGATAAAGGAAAATTATATACATTGTTAATTATCAACTTTTCTTTTGTCACTAAGTGGTAGAACAATGTGGAAAGCACATTGATGAGTAAAAAGAAAAGAGTTATCAAAATCCAACAATGAACAACTGATGTAAAATGATATAAGATTGTCTGGCACAGAACTTTGACAGTCTTATTTTAATAAGGAGACAAAAATGAAAGATTGAAATATACCATAGGAAAGAAAATGATAACTGGACTTGGGTTGGATTCAGGGAAGCTATTTTTCACTGTTTCATTTTGTTGACACCAGAGTATTGCTCTCTGTTACCCTGTTGACATAGAGGTAGAAAAGTAGTTGCTTAGTGAAAAGATTCCAAGGAACTGCATAACCTTCAGACATTTCCAGAGCCAACATCAAACCTGGGCAGGCTCTATAACCACATATTAGTTGTAGCCCCTCATGGCTTAATCTGCTAAGTGGCCTTCAATGCTGTTGTAAAAGAGAAACCAAGATTTTTTTTTTAATATAAACATTTGTTTCATGGTTCATGACCCAGGCCTGGGTTCCCAGTGTGCAAGCTTCCTTCTTTATCATGACTCCCTCGCATCTCAACAATTGTCATAGTAAGCTGCAGCCAATACCAGTATGAAATTAACACAGAAATGAGGCATACGAGATGTCCCTAGTGGAGTACTGGAGGAAAACAGGATCTACCACCAAGGTGGCACATTTGGGTGACGACAGAACATCACAGAAATTTCGTGGTGGAAGTAAATCTGAAGTAACATTCATTAAAGGAGGGCACACAAACCCAGAAAAAGCACAGGGTTGATGACAGAGTTCAGAAAGACATCATTAGAAATTGTATTTAAAATTGTTATTATTCTTTTCTCATTTCTATTTTCCCCATATGTTTTATAGTGAACAACTTATGTTAATATGGTAGTGTATATTAATACATGCACACATGTTTATACACATATATTGTGGGGGTACAACATATAAAATTTTACTAAGATGAATTAAAAGTGAAAAAGAAAATGGTTTAGACACGATTGATCTAGAGGTTATATCTCTTAACTCTTCCAGACTTTCATCTTTAATTTCTCAGGACACCATAATAAATTACTTAGTTTAAATAAAATGACATCATCTATCATATAAAATTAATGCTATGACCCCACAATCCCCCTACTGGGAATATACCCTGAAGAACTCAAATCACTTTATAAAAAAGATACCTGCACACATATGTTTATCGCAACATAGTTCACAATAGCAAGCTCATGGAACCAAACCATGCTGTCCATCAAAAGAGGACTGGATTTAAAAAATGTAGTACATATACACAATGGAATATTACCCACCCATAAAAAGAACAAAATCATGAATTTCGCAGTAACCTGGATGGAATTGGAGTTTATAATACTGAGTCACAGAAACAAAGATCTCAGTATCACATGTTCTCACTCATAAATGGACCTTGAACAACTATTCTAATACTATAAGAAAAGGATTGACAGTGGCGGGAAACTATGGGGGAAGCAGGGAGGGGAAGGGAGGTGGGATTAACGGTAGTCGCTATCAGTCTGGGGATGGGGGGGCACACCTCATCAACAAGGGTACCTGCACAATGCATATTTGTATACCTAGCCCTTAACTGTACCCCACAATTTTAAAATAAAAAATATGTTTTAAAAAATTAATGCTTTAAGTCCCTTGGCATTGGCTTTGATGGGGTTTTTTGTATTAAATTTGAAAACAGTCTTGATTTTACATTGTATAAGAGCTATAAACATAAGAAATTTATATCTAATTGGATCTTAGTAAATATTAAAATAATATCATCATAAGCATTTTATCAACTTTGTTAATACATGAGGATTTTCTTCTCTGCAAAAGGGGTCTAAACTTTTAAACTGAAAACAATGCTCTAAATCAGAACATGAAGCCTGCATTTTTCTTTCTACTTTAAAAAGAAAATTAAAACTGAAATTTCAATGTAAAGTTAACAGAAAGCCAACAATTTCAAAGGGGTTGACTTGGAAAATACAAGGACATAAATTTTACAAAAATTTGAAGATATCAAGAATAAAGTTTTTGGAAACATATCAATGGGGTATGTGAAGAAAACAACATTCTCTAGTCAAATAAAATAAGTAGTAATTTAAAAATCAATCATCTTTATTATATGTAAACATCAAATATGTGTAAGATACTATGCTGGGGATGTGTCAGGATGAAAGAATTAGATTACTCTTAAATATATTATGGTAACAAATTTTACCATCCTGCTGCCTCCTTCACTAAGTTAAATAAATCTTTGACATGCGCCCATTTTGTATTTATAACAATGTCATGTTTTAACATTTGAAAATTACATTTTGACAGTTTTGGTAAATTTCACAAGGTGTACAATAAGACATATGAGATAGACAAGTTAAATTATGTTGCCTGAGAAATTTACCCACTGGCCGTTAGAAACTGGCATGTCTTTTCTTGGCCTTCTGAGTGATTTCAGTGCTAATCAAGATTTATCTTTTTAGACTCTCTATTTTTCTGTTTGCTTTGTTTCCTTTTCTGGTCCTTGTGCAAGTTTGGTTCTGGTTTACTTCCTCAACTGGTAGCAGTAATGATTAGGAATACAATTTTGTCTGCCCATTTTGTAATCTCTGTCATTTAAAGATCAAGATTTATTCTCTGACAAGTAAGGGATGATAGATAATCTTTCTGATAGTATCGTATTTGCTGTTGTTGTTATTTTGTTTTTGTCTGTAAAGCCATTTGTGAGGAATCCGCCTTTGTGACGCAAACACCTCACACCAGGCCCCACCTCTCACTGAGGGTCAAATTTCAATATGAGATTTGGTGGAGCCAAACAAACCATATTCAAACTGTAGCATTATGGAACTTTAGAAATATTTAAATAATTCATTAAAAGGTCAGAGAGAAACAACAATGGAAGAAAAAGTAGAGGAGCAAACAGAAAAAACATATATATATGGTAGACATGAATCCAATTTTATCAGCAATCTAATTAAGGATTAAGTATGCACTCCAAGTAAAAGGCAGACATTCTCAGAATAGATTAAAATGCAAGAACAAATATATGCTGTCCAAGAGAAAAACACTTTATATATAAAGAAAGATATAAACAGAAATTAAATGGGTGGAAAAAACATACACCTATACATGCAAAAAGTTAGAATCAGGCTGGAGTACTCAAATTAATATAAGTTATAATTCAAGGCAAAGAATATTATCAGAGATAATAAAATAATAATAAAGATATAAAATTATAAATATGTATGAATCCAGTACAGAAATGTAAAATGTGTTAGGCAAAAATTGGCAAAATTAAAGAAAGGCATATATGATTTTACAGTCAAAGTTGAAGATGTTATACCCCACCCTTAGCAACTGATAAGCTAGATTATAATCTCAGTTAAAAGCTTAGATAATCTGAAAAACACCATGGGATACCATGACATAATTAAGATTAACAGAACCAGCAACTGAAGAATTTAAATTATGTTCAGGTGTACGTGTATGTGATATAGTTACCAATAGAAAGCACAGGACCAAGAACAGGTCTCAATAAATTTAAAAAGAGCAAAATCCTACAGAGTACACTCTATGATCACAATAGAGTTAAGTTGGCAATCAACAACAATGAAAACATACATATTATTTTGAAACCTATGAGACTCTGGAATAAGCAGATTTTTTTAGACTAAAAAGAACACAAATCATTTAAAAATTGATAAAATGGGCCTCATCAAAATTATAAATAATTTATCTTTAAAAGACATCATTAGGTACATATACACGATGGACTACTACGCAGCCATAAAAAAGAACAAAATCATGAATTTCGCAGCAACCTGGATGGAACTAGAGTCTATAATACTGAGTGACCTCTCACAGAAACAAAGATCTGAGTATCACATGTTCTCACTCATATAGTGGACCTTGATCATCCAACGTATTACCATAAGAAAATGACTGACAGTGGTGGGAAACTATGGTGGGGGGAGGGGAAGGGATTAATGGTACTAAATATCTATCTGGGGATGGGGAGACACCTCTTATCAACAAGGGTGCCTGAACGAAGCATATTTGTATACCTAGCCCTTAACTGTACCCCATAGTATCATAATAAAAATATTGATTATAAAAAAAAGAAAATGAAAAGGTAAATCACTGACTGGGAGAAAAATTTTGCACCACACATAAACGGCAAAAAAAAACTATACTCTAGAATGTCTAAAGAGCTCTTGTAACTCAACAACGAGAAGACAGAAAACCAATTTTAAAAGTGGGCAAAAGATGTGAACACTTTATGAAAAAAATATGAATAAACTATATGAAAAGATGCTCAACATTACTAATCATCAGGGAAGTACAAATTAGAACTACAACAAAATGTAAGCACTTCTCCATTAGAGTGGCTAAATTTTTTAAAATAAAAATAACCTTACCAAGTGTTGGTGAGATGTGAAGCAATTGGAACTTTCATATGCTGCTTTGAGTTTGTAGAATAGTACGGCCACTTACGGAAAACAATTTGACATTTTATAAAGAGTTAAACAGTTACCCCTGTACAACTTAACCATTCTACTGCTGGGTATTTACACAAGATTGCTCATAACAGCTTTATTAAAACAATTTAAAAATGGAAACAACCCAAATATCTATCAACAGGTGAATAGATAAACAAATTACGATATAGCTGTATCATGAAATACTAAACTATTGATACATACAGTAAGAATGAACATTAAAATATTATGCATAGTGAAAGAAGTCAAGCAAAAAAAGTATATACTGTATGGTTGAATTTGTATAAAATTCTAGAAAATGCAAATCAGTCTGTAGAGACAGGAAGCAGATCAGTGTTGCCTGGAGATACATAAGGAATAGATTACACGGGGGGAGGAAACTTTTGGAGCTGCTGAAAATGTTTTGATCTTGATTTTAGTGATGATTTCATGGATGTATACATATGTCAATGACATTGTTAATGTCAATTGATCAAACTGCACATTTAAAACATGTGTATTTTATTACACTTGATTTATATCTTAAAAAAGATATGACATTTAAAAAATACTCCAGTATTTGGAGATAGACTATAGAAAAAAGTAAGATTAGCAGTGGGTTGATAATTATTGATGCCAGGGGATAAGTACATGAACTGGAGAGTTCTAGATAAACTTTGATGGGTAAAATGCAAGATTTTATTTTTTTGGGAAAAGAAGCAAATGCAGGAATTTTTTTAAAGGACTGTGGGAGAGAGAGAATACAGGGTCTATTCTGAGATACCAGTTCTAATGCTTAAGAAAGAACAAAGACATTAATATAAATTCATTCATATTTAAATAAAATATAAAAAGAAGATGAGGGGAGGGGACAGTCAAGGTAGCAGGATTAGAGGCATGACACTGAGTTCTAACCAGCAGTAACGACATCATTGCAGTACCCTAGGATAAAGGAAGTCCTAGCTCCCAACAGTCAGGACTTCTCTCTCTGCAAGCATCAAAGCACCTCTGATGGATGGCTCTCAAGACATTTTATTGCTTGAAGTTTAGCAAATCTGAATTACTCTCCTGACATCAACACTAACTCCCCAGAAGCTCATGCTAATTTTCTCAAGTAAATTGGACTTGAAGAAAGAAAATAAAGGGCTATGTAGTGGAAGAAGTGCGTGTTTTGTTGGGGAGGAGAAAAAACATGGGTATTAGAGGGGATTGAACACCAGACTGAGCAAACATTTAACCTTGCTGCTGTGTGCGGGACACAGAACCTGCAATGGAAACACCTGGAAGAAAATCCTGCCTGTACCACTGACTGTCTTAGACAAACACTCTTGTCTTATTTCCATATCTGCAAATAAATGAGATAATTAAATAAAATGAGATAATTAAATCAAGAAAAAAATATCTCCTCGTTTCTTTCCAATTCTAAAATTTTAAACTTTAAATAGTATTGAGGCAGTTTAGCCAGTTAGTTTAAACATAGATAGATGAGTTTCTTGCAGACAAGTCTAAATTAAAATAGAGTAAGTACTCAGACATCTTTCTTATCTGTACATGACCTTTACCCAACTGACCAGGCATATCAAACCTGACCACCTTTGGATATGGAACTACCAGTACAGCAAATCACAGAAACAATAGGGAATTACCCAAAACACAACATGATGTTCTAAGGAAAGTCTATAACAAGTTAGACAGTAACTTCCATTATTTAGAAGGTCCTTGTGACCTTAAAAGGTTGAGAGATGGTAATCAAAACTTGTGACCAGTTACCTGCAACCCTCTGCTGTTAGTTCATGGTTTTCTTAATTGCTGTAAAAGTATATAAAGCTTCTTGTCAAAGGCATGAATATGCCCTTTCTCTTAAATCACCCATACTTTCCTTGAGCATGCCCTTTTCTTTCTAATAAATTCTTTCTAAAATTATACTTTGGATTCGCTCTGAAATTCTTTTCTGTGGCAAATTCAAGAACCCATAGAGCAACACACCATATACCCACCCAGCATCATTATGAGTACAAGAAATTAAATTTTTTTTCAGTATAAACCATTTTATTTTGCTTTGAATTTTTGAATGCTGTAAGTGTATTACCCATTAATTTTAGAAAAAGCAGTTAGATGAAGCATATCCTATTTACGTTTGTTAAAATACTCATTTTTTAAAAACATTTAGTGACAAACTTAATCAATAAGTGGTTAGGGTTAATTATAAAATTTAAAATTAGTATAAGGCCAGGCACGGTGGCTCAAGTCTATAATCCTAGAACTTTGGGGGGCAGAGGCGAGAGGACTGCCCGAGACCAGGGGTTTGAGATCAGCCTGGGAAACTTGGTGAGACTTCGACTCTACAATAAATCAAAAACTTGACCAGGTATGGTGGCACACACCTGTAATTCTGGCTACTGGAAAGGCTTAAGCAGAAGGATCACCTGAGTCCAGCAGGTTGAGGCTGCGGTGGCTGTGAGCATGCCACTGCACTCCAGCCTGAGCAAGAGTGAGACTCCAAATGAAAAAAAATAAAATAAAAAATAAAATTAATGTAACCAGCCTGGGCAAAACATTAAAACCCCATCTAATGAAGAAATTAGCATAAATATACAGGAAATTTTCTCCAGTCAGCAATAAATTTCAGACCAAAGAAGGCCATGATATATTGTAACTTTCTTTCATCATACTTTTTCTTTTTTGCTATTTGCAGGAAAATACACATAATATTTATCATTTTAACTACAGTTAAGTGTACGGTACAGTTCAGTTGCATTAAGTGCATTCACATAGTTGTACAACCACCACCAATATCCAATTCTAGAACATTTTCATCTCAAACTGAAATGCTGTGTTCATCAAACAATAACTCCTGGTTTTCCTTTCCTGGTAACTGCCCCTGGTAACCATTATTATACTTTCTGTCTTTAGGAATTTGCCTGTTCCAGTCAAATCTTGTATGATTTGTGAAGACATGCAGGATTTGTCCTTTGTACTTATATACTTTTAAAATAGGCTTTTCCTGGCTTTGGCCCCCTCCACCACCCTGGGGAGGTGAATCATCTTTCTCCTTTCTTTCTCTTTATTTAATTTACTTTTTTTTTTAATTGTAGAGATGTGGGGCACAATTCAGGGTTAGGTATACAAACACTGATCATGCAGGTACCCCTGTTAATGAGGTATGCCCCTCCTTCCCCTAGCAGTTTCCCTCAACTGCCAATCCCACCCCCCCACCCACTGACAGTTTCCCATTACTGCCAATTGCTTTCTTATAGCATTGTAATTGTTCAAGGTCCTCTTATGAGTGAAAACATATGGAACTCTATTCTTTGTTTCTATGACAAATCACTGAGTATGATCGACTCCAAATCCATCCAGGTCGCTGCAAAGTCCATATATTTGTCGTTCTTCATGGCTGCATAATATTCCATTATATATATTTACCACATTTTTTTTTATCCAGTTCAGCTTCTATGGGCAACATGGTTGGTTCCATGTTTTTGCTATTATGAATAGACCTGCAACAAACATACATGTGCAGGTATCTTCTTTGTAGAATAATTTGAGTTCCTCCAGGTATATTCCCAGTAGTGGAATTGCTGGGTCATATGGAAGATCAATTTCTAGTTCATTCAGAAATCTCCAGACTGTTTTCCAGAGAGGTTGTACAAGTTTGTATTCCCACCAGCAGTGTAGAAGCATTCCTTTTTCTCCACATCCTCGCCAGCATCTGTCATTATTTGTTTTATTAATTATGGCCATTCTTACTGGGGTTAGGTGGTATCTCAATGTGGTTTTGATTTGCATTTCTCTGATGATGAGTGAGGCTGAGCGCTTTTTCATGTGTCTGTTGGCTGCCAGTATATCTTCTTTTGGGAAGTATCTATTCATGTCTTTTGCCCACTTTTTAAAGGGGCTGTTTGTTTTTTTCCCTTCGGTGCATTTGAATTTCTTGTAGATCCTAGATGTTAGGCCTTTGTCAGCTATACAGTTGGCAAATATTTTTTCCCACTCTGTGGGCTGTCTCCCTGCACTGTTGATGGTTTCTTTTGCTTTGCAGAAGCTCATTAGTTTGATGAGGTCCCACTTATCTATCTAATTTCTTAAGGTATTGGCCTTTAGGGTTCTGAGTAGGAATTGGTTCCCAGTTCCAATTTCCACATGGGTGTCTCCTGAGTTTTCCAGGGTTCTTATAGTTTGAGGTTTTACGTTTAGGTCTTTGATCCCTTTAGAGTTAATTTTTGTGTATGGTGATAAGTAGGGGTCCTGTTTCAGTCTTCTGCATGTGGTCAGCCAGTTTTCCCAGCACCATTTACTGAATAGGTTTTCCTCTCCCCAGTAGTTGTTGAAGGTTGAGGAATTGAGGCTTTGCTTCCAGAATCTCTATCTTGTTCCTTTGGTCTATGTGCCAGTTTTTATGCCAATACCAGGCTGTTTTGATTACTGTAGCTAAGAAATTAAATTTAACAATATACTGAAAGAATAGGAAAGGAGAAAGACTTAATTTCACATAAGTAAATCAGCTACAATTATTGGTTCCCCTGCTGTAAAAAACCTTTAAGTTCTTTACTTTCTGATTGGAAACCAAGCTATATAAGAGAATGAGACCATCACAATCATATTCACAATGCTAAAAAAAAAAAAAAAGAGAGAGAGAGGGAGAGAAAATAACAACGAATTACCATCAACACGTGGTCACTGTTTTGTTAATGAAATGCTGCCTCCTGCAGTATAAGGTCAATATAGCACTTGAGTTTGAAATGTTTCCTGGCAAAAGAAAACAAGTATTTTGTCTTATTTTAATAGTCTTGCTTTAGGGAAAGTTTTTATTTGTTTGTTTTCTGTTACTTTTTAAAAATTAAGGTAGTGGGAGTAAAAAAGGATATAAATTCTTTTTAACTTTGCAATTCTTTGAAGAAAAATGCTTTCTGACATTATACAAGTGTGTCTGAGAGCTGATTGCCCTCACACACCCTCTGAAGCCTGACTTTCTTCTCTTTGTGCCACCTGGTTTGCAGCTGAACAAAGAACAACCCTCTCCATTTTACAATTAGTCTTGCTTGAAGAGTTCATAAGAAAACAGTGATACCAACTGTGGCAAGCTCTTGAGAAAAGGTAATTACACAGAAACATATAGGGCATGTGTTAGCCTAAATATGTCTGGAGTGATTTATTATTTTTGTTGCAGTTCAGTAAGTTTTTGTCTTTGATGTGGAGGTTTTCACTGAGGAAAATGTATGGTAAATTCTAACAGTAAAGCGAGTATTACAGGAGCATGAACTGTGGATCCAAACTGTCTGGGTTTGAAATCCAATCCAGCCCTTCCAACCGATGTGATCTGGGTTAAATTACTTAACTTCTTTGTGCCTCAGTTTCCTCAACTATGAAATAGGAATAATAGTAGCCCTTGCCTTCTAAGTATTCAATGAGTTAATATTTATAAAGCCCATAGAACAATGTCTGGCACATAGTCAACGCTATATAATTATTTATTAGCACTATATAAATCTTTGTTAAATAAACTCAGAGGGAGCTGAAGAAAGATCTAAATCTTTATTTGCTCTTATTTTTCCTTTCATAATCAGCAACCATGTCTTTTCTGCATTTTTCTTTTTTTAACAATTGTCATCCTTTTTCTATTCTTTTTTTCTCAGATACATTATTGCTAGTTCTCCCAATATTGCAGAGAAAATAAAAATCAAAGACTCCTAGAGTAGGAAAGTATTCCTAATGAGGTTAAGTTTTTTTCATCCACAAGAAAAAGGGACTGAAACCTAAAGAGTTTAATTGACATGTCTAGGTTCAAATAGCTAATAAATGGCCACTTCTTAAACCAGACATTCAAAAACTCCTTCCTCTCCAAACTGAACTGCCCATTATTTCCCATCCCTTCTCTCTCCCTCCCCTCACCCTTCCTTCCTCCCTGCCTGCCCCCCCCCCCCAATCTCTCTCTTTCTCTTTCTCCGTGCTATACCTAACTCCAGTGTAGGGTTGGGGATTCAGTACCTTGCTCAACTGAGTTCTTAATTACCTTTCTAACCTGGTAGCCTCTATTCCCTTTTGTTGGTATAACTAGCATGCCCACAGTTCTGGAACAAAAATGGAGACCCAGATAGAATAAGAGGGGTTTTTTTTTTTAAGGTATGTGTAAATTAATATACACTAAATGAGTTAGAAAAGCATAAAAAGTTAAATCACAGATGGTTTTACATTTAGAGAATTAACTTTACTTAAAAGAATGAAGTTATATGAAATTAGTGCTATTCTAAAATTCAAACGTGTACCATCCTGTAGAGGAGGAAAAAGTGGCTTCCCTCTAGCTTCTAAGTTATTTGACTAGAATACAAATCAAATTAGCAAAAGTAGATAACAAGATAACCATTTTAATTACCTACATAACACATGGAGTTCTACAAGATATGAGACTTGAAGAAGAGTCGATGATAGAATCTTCTATAGCATCCTGAGCTGCAGAAAGAAATAGGGCTTGGGGCTGGGTTGTCGGTTGGAGATGGGAGGGGAGCAGATGTTGACACAAGTTATGGGAAGATGAGGAGAGGAGATGTAAAGTAAAATGAATGCAGATCGTCTTGGTATGCAGATAAAAAGTCTCTCAGGAGCCGGGCTCGGTGGTTCAGCCTGTAATCCCGTGCCTTTGGGAGGCTGAGGTGAGCGGATTGCCTGAGCCCGCGGGTTCGAGACTGCCTGAGCAGCGAGACCTCATCTCTACAATAAATCAAAAAAATCAGCCGGGCATGGTAGCGCATGCCTGTAATTCCGGCTACTCAGAAGGCTAAGGTGGAAGGATCGCTGGAGCCCAGCAGTTCAAGGCTGTGGTGGCCAGGAGCGGCCACTGCCCTCCAGTCTGGGCGACAGAGTGAGACTCCAACTCAAAAAAAAAAAAAAAATCTCTCAGGTAATAAAAGTTGTCTCAGAGCAACCCTTTTCCTAATATAGATCATTTTACTAACGTAGATTTCTTTCATAGATGTAAATTTATTTTTGAAAGAACAGCTTTTCAGGGCTACTCCTATGTCTGTAGTTTCAGAATAGCCTGCTCAAAACATGCTGAAGAAGTATATTTTGGGGTGACATAGATCTTCCACAGTCATATTTTGGGAAATGTGCCCTGAGCCCCAATAATCTCATATGTACAGGTATATACCACATATAATTAGAATAGCATACATATGCAAGCCTCTAGGATTATACTGAATCCCATGTTGTGCTCTTTCATATTGTGCTCTAGCCCCAGGCACTTGGCCAAGGTGTATATACCAGCATAATTTAATTATTCATCATGTTAAGAAGTAACTACTATCTGCAAAGAATTTGGTGATACCTTAAAAAAGCAAAAGCCCAGCAGCACAGCTTACAGGTTAGTGAGAAAAATCGAAAAAATATACAATTAAATCAGTTTTTCAAGTATTAAAATGGAGAAAAACACACAAAAGCATCCCTCAAGGAGGCCTCAGTCAAAAGAGAAAGGTAGCATAGAAGAAGTACAGTCCAGTCTAGCTGGGAGACATATAAATAATTAATAAATAAATACACATAATTACCCATTGAAATTACTGCTATAAAGGAAAAAAGAGAAATCCTGGTGCTATCATGAATGAGAAAAAAGAACTGGGGGAAGCTCATTTGGGTGAGAGCAAAGAGAGTAGCCAGAAAGATTCTCTGTAGAAGTGACCTGAGGCTGAAATCTGAACAATGAGTAGAATAAAAAGTGCTCCAAGCAGAACAGTACAAGTGAGAGACCTGATTCAGTGCCACTGAACTTGGGGCTGAAAGGAGGCTGATTGTGCTTACTAACCGTGAGCAGTGGGAGATGGTGCAGGATGAGACTGGAGGTCATGTGAGGGAGGGATAGGGATGGGCTGGAAAGATGCTAGTTGGTCAAAGGGTAAAAAGTTTTGGTTAGATTGGGTGAATGAGTTCTAGAGCTCTAGTGTACAGCATGGTGACCATAGTAGATAGTAATATATTGCATACTTAAAAATTCCTAAGAAGATAAATATTCTCATCTCAAAAAAATACTACATATGAGAGGTGAAGGGTATGTTAATTAGCTTGATTTAAGCATTTCACAGTGTATACATATATCAAAACACACTGCATACTGTAAATATATACAGTTTTTATTTGTCAATTATATCTTAATAAAAAAGATTAAGACAAAATAAAAAAGGATAAGGATGGAGAGAGAGGCAGGGGCTGTAGCCTGCAGAGTCTCAATGGCAATGTTAAGGGTTTGTATTTTACCCTAAGTACAGTGGGAGACCCTTAAAATATGATAGGCCAGGAAATTACATGATTCTATTTACATTTTAAATAAATCATTTACTGATTACTGGTATGGAGAAAGAATTACAGGAGGATAAGAACAGAAGAAGGGAGACCAATTAGGAAGAGGTTGAATGTGGTAAAGTAGATGAGGAAAATATTAAGGTAAAGAACATTCCAGTTCTTTGGCCTAAGTGTTCTTTCTCAGTCTCATCCTATATTTTCTTCTTTTTCTTTATTCCCTGGTCATCTTTCTTGTGCTCTTGGTGCACTGTAAAAAGAAACAAGATAATGGAATCCAGGCTAGGCTCTTAAAGTTTGCAAGTTTTAGCATGGTATTGGCATAAAAACAGGCAAATAGACCAATAGAACAGAATAAAGAGTCCAGAAATAAATCCATGCATTTATAGTCATTTGATTTTAACAAAGGTGCCAAAAACATACAATGAGGAAAGCATAAATGGTGCTGGCAAAACAAGATATCTACCTGTAGAAGAATAAAACTGGACCCTTATCTCACACCATATACAAAAACTGACTCAAAATAGATTAAAGATTTAAATGTAAGCCTGAACTTGTAAAACTACAAAAGAATTCATAGGGGAAAAGCTCCATAACATCAATTGAACAAACGTTTTTTTTTTTTTAGATATAATCCCAAAAGCATAGACAACAAAAGCAAAAATAGACAAATGTGATTATATCAAACTAAAAAGTTTGCACAGTAAAAAATAAAACAAAAAACAAAACAATCAACAGAGAAATATTGTAAAGCATGCATGTGATAGGGGTTTAATATTCAAAATATAGGCCGGGTGCGATGGCTCAGCCAGTAATCCCAGCACTTTGGGAGGCTGAGGCAAGTGGATTTCCTGAGCCTGGGGGTTCAAGACTAGCCTGCACAAGTTGATGAGACCTCATCTCTACAACAATTCAAAAAATAAACCAGTCATGGTAGCGCGCACCTGTAGTTCCAGCAACTTGGAATGCTGAAGCGGAAGGATTGCCTAATCCCAGCAGGTCAAGGCTGCAGTGGCCGTGAGTGTGCCACTGTTCTCCAGCCTGGGCGACAAAGTGAGACTCCAATTCAGAAAAAAAAAAAAAAAAATTCAAAATATACAAGGTACTCAAACAATTCAATAGCAAGAAAACAAATAACCCGATAGCAGAAAATAAAATAATTGGCAAAGGACCTGAACAGACATTTCTCAGAAAGAAACATACAAATGGCCAAAAGATATATGAAAAAAAACTGTTCAACTTCACCTATAATCAGGGAAATGCAAAACAAAATCAAAATGAGATATCACCTAACATCTTGTAAGAATGGCTATTATCAAAAAGATGAAAGAAAACAAGTACGGCAAGCAGGTGTAGTAAAAAGAACACTTGTACATTGTTGGTAAGAATGTAAATTAGTACAATCATTATGGAAAACAATAGGAAAGTTGCTCAAAAAATTAAATATAGAACTACTATATGATCCAGCAATCCTATTGCTAGGTATATATCCAAAGGAAATAAAATGGAAAAATGAAAATAATATATTTTATATATATAATGGAATACTATTTCACCTTTTTTTTTTTTTTTTGAGTTGGAGTCTCACTCTGTCACCCAGACTGGAGTGCAGTGGCCGCTCCTGGCCACCGCAGCCTCGACCTGCTGGGCTCCAGCAATCCTTCTGTCTCAGTCTTCTGAGTAGCCAGAATTACAGGCATGCGCTACCACGCCCAGCTGATTTTTTGATTTACTGTAGAGATGAGGTCTTGCCAAATTGCCCAGACGGGTCTCAAACCCATGGGCTTAGGCAATCCACTCACCTCAGCCTCCCAAAGCGTGGGATTACAGGCTGAGCCACGGAGCCCGGCTTTATTTCACCTTTAAAAAGAGAAAATCCTGTCATTTGTGACAACATGGATGAAACTTTAGGACATTATGTTCGGTGTGTCAAAAGACAAAAGTACAAAAAAAATTATTTAAAGGTCTTAATTGGCTTTTATTTCCATTTGAAGGATTAGGCCACACCTCATTCTAGAAAATAAAAGGAGTGCTCTAATTAGGTGAGTAGGGGAAGTTGGCTTCATCAACAGAAAAGGGTTGAGGAAAGCTGAAACAGAGAACAAAAAAGCAGATTGATTGTTTCAGAGTTACTTTCCTTGTATAGGTTAAAGCAGAGAGAACTTCCTCATCACGCTGGCTAAAAACCAGCCTGTTTGGGGAGTTAGCTATTATCTCCCTTCCTTTCCTGATTTCTTGGAAGTTCAGATAAACAATCTAGTTTTGGCTTGGTGGTGTGGACTTCAGCCTGAGTCACTCCATTTTGGTTTGGTTGTTGGACTTAGTGCAGGATCTCAGTTCAAACCAATGACTTTCTATAAATTTTATTTAACAAGTGAAATAAACTAGGCACAGAAAAACAAATACCGCATTATCTCATATATATGTGAAATCTAAAAAGGTCAAACTCTTAAAAAGAGAGAGTAATACAGTGGTTACCAGAGGCTGAGGGATTGGAGGTGGGGAAGAAATGGGGAGATGTTGGTCAAAGGAGACAAAATTTCAATTAGACAAAAGAAATAAGTTCAAGAGCTCGACTGTCCAATATGGTAATAATGATTAATAACAATGTATTGTATACAAGAAAATTGCTAAGAGAAGAGATTTTAAGTGTTCTCACAGCAAGCAAATGATAGGTATTGTAATACATATGTTAATTGGCTTGATTTAACCATTCCACAATGCATGCATATGAGAAAACATCATCGTGTACACCATCAACATACACAACAAAGTAAATAAGGTTTGCAAGCTTTAAGACTTCCTAATGGAGTAAAATGTGGACCCACTCTACAAATACTACGTTTTCATTCTGATTTGAAAGTTTCAGGAAAAGCTTCAAGTGCCAAGATAGCTCCTGGAATCTGTGCCTTAAATTCTACCCACAGATTGGCAGTAGTGGGAAACTACCAGGTGAAGGGGGATGGGATTGGCAGTTAAGGGAAACTTAAGAGAAGAAACAGATGCCTACTGAATCTGCACAATCTCTTTTTGTCCAGGGGAGGGAGGGGCACACTTCATCAACAAGGGTACCTGCATAATGAACATTTGTATACCTAACCCTGAATTGTACCCTACATCTTTAAAACCAAAAAAAGGAAAATAAATAAAGGCCAAAGAGCAAGAAAGAAAAAAGAAAAAAAATTCTACCCACAGAATACTCATTTGGCCCTGGACAGCACATCAGCTCTGGGGAATTTTCAACTGAAATGCAAAGCAAGGTTAATACCATATGTCATTCATTCACCTCAAAAAGGAATGTTTTAGCAGATAGCTGGGAGGAAGTCTTTAACTTTACTTCAGCACAAATAAGGTTGGGAAATGTAAAAGAAAAGAGGAAGGGCACAGAAAGGGGAACTGCAGGACGCTCACTTCTAGCCTTTTCCAAGTGTGGCAGAAGAGCAGCCTTGGATGTCACTGGCAGATTAGAATGTTATTTCCTTGGGATTTGAGTATATGCATATTTAGGTGAATAATTAGTTGAACCAAATAGGAAAGATGCATCTAGAATAAATTAGAATACAGCCAAGACTGAGCATCAACCACACCGGTCTTGCAAACGTGACTAAAGCAATATTGTGTGACGTTCTTTTTTTCCGTGCTTTGAAAGATCAAGAGTGAAACTAATTATGCTGAAAGTGTACATCCAACCAAAAATTTGGATAAAGAAGGTGTTTGGAGCAATTAAAAGCAAAGCCATCAAAGTATGAAAATAATTGGAAGCTGAGTAAGAGATCACCAAGGACAGAAAGGTCCAAGGAAAATCAGTACAAGATAATTTGTCAGTCTAGATCTTGACTTTTGCCATTATGTAAATCTTAACAATTATACAGTAATAGCAATTTAGAAAATGCAGCAACAAACTTGAAAGTTTAAAGCAATTATATTGAGACTACAAATAATATCCCAATTATTTTACTCATTTCTTCATAATTTTAAAATCATTCATTGAAACTGCTACATAGATATCTGAGACATTTTTATTCATTTGCTCTTTCACTGATTTTTTTAGTAACTATCAAGAACCTATTAGAGGATTTTAGGCAGGGGGATCAAAGAATCCAACTTATGACTTAGACTATTCTGAAGGTATTGTTGAAGTCAAATTTGAGAGGAACAAGAATAAATATAAAAGGGATGGTTAAAAGGTTGGTGAAATAATCTAGACAGTGGTTGATCAGAACTTGAATTTAGGTGTATTCAATAATAATAATAATAATAACTTTAACATATTATGTCACCTGCACTGTCCTAGACACTCTTTTAAGCAATTAACACATGTTAATTCATTTAATGCTCACAAAAATCCTATAATGTGAGACCTATTACTATACACTTTTTCAAATGAGGAAACTGTAATAGAAAATGGTCAAATAACTTCCCTAAAAGTATAGAGAGCAATACAGGAATAGAAAAGTAATAAAACTGGGAGTGAGGATGAAATGAAGAAATTCAAAATACATTTAAAGGAAAAGTATTTCAAGAATATTTAAGGAGAAATTTGGTAACACATTGTGAGCAGGAAAAATTAAGAAAAAAAAAACAAAACAGATTTTCCAGCTTGTGACTGTGGCATTAATTGAATTCAAAAAGAGGGGGTAAGAAACCAGCAGGTCTATTAGGAAGTGGATGGATTCAGTTAGATATTTGAAACACCTGTGGGATAACCAAATGAATAAAGTAAACAGGACCTGGAAAAATAAGTTTAATCTATGAGGATCTGTGTTTTTTAAGATTATGTACAGAGGAAGGAAGAGAAATTGTGTTTCATAATATAGATTTTTTTGCCCACAAAAAAAAAAGAAAAAGAAGTTTAAATCTCAAGAAAGAGTCTGATATAAAGGTATAAAATTGCAAGGCACTGATATATGAGTGGAAATAAAAACCATGAAGAACTTTCACAGGAAAGCTACATTTACTAAGACAATGAGTAGAAAAAAGAGATTGTCCAGATTCAGTAGGCATCTGTTTCTTCTCTAAGAAACCAGCAGTCCTCACATTCCCAGATATGTTCGTAGGTCAGATAAAAAATAAAAACAGAAGATTTTATGCTCAATTTAGAAGAAGAATAAGTGCAGTCTTTTAGTTGCTTACAGTTTTTAAAGAAAACTTCATCTTAATACAATTTAGAGTCAACCAACAAAAATATTTTGAGCTGTAGAGTCTGCTGAAATTAATAAGAAAATTCTTATTCTGGATTTATTTAAGAATGAAAAATTGGTGGGTAGAATTTTATTTTAAGGTGTAAAATATGTAAGAATCATTGGTTTCATGGGAACTCCCAATCTTCTAGTCAAAACCAATAAGAACTAAGTAATGATAAGGATCAAAATAAATCTCATTTACACCAACCATGCCACTGAAAACACAAATACAACATTTTTTAAGAAAATTTTTTCTACTATATATGGCTTTGGATATAGATAATAGTTATACTTTATAACTACCTGGGGATGAGTTATGAATACAATACAGTTTCTGCCTGAGAGATATTCATAGTCTGGATGAAGGAACAAATTAGGTCCTGCTAATCTTATTTCTAGATGACTACAAGCTTCTTTCTCTTTTTTCTTCCTTTTAAAGAAAAAACAATCCTTGAACAACAAATAATGTACCCAACTAATACTCTTTCTTAAATTTCTTTTGTTTTCTGTAATACTAAAAATTAAGTGACACTTCTTTGTGTTGAATTCACAGCACTAATTATTGTTTAAATAATATATTTGGCTACTAATTGTTCAGGTATTATCTTTTTATATCACTTTCAGATTATATCATTTGTACATATCATCTATCCTCAACTGGATTACAGTTTGAGATCAATAGTCTTGTTTTATTTTTGCTTATACCTCTTTTTCATGCTGAAATGAATGCCTTGCAACTAGGAAAACTCTATAATTATTTCTTGATCAATCAAACTATTTTTGATGAATCATCATATTTGTTTTAAGAAAAGACTCATTCATTCATTCATTCAAAAATTACTCAGTACCTACTACTACATGTCAATGTACTGCCAATCATTACAGTAAAAATATTATAGTGAATTCATAAAGACTCTAGCGTCTTAGAGCTTATATAACAGAGAGAAGAGTGATGATAATTAAATACCGAATAGATAATATAATGTTAAATAACGTTATGCACTCTGAAAAATAATAAAACAGCCTAAGAGAATAAAGAGTGATCAGAATGATCAGGGAAAACCTCTACAAAGAGCTGACATATAAACAGAGGCATAACTGCCAGGTAAAAGGAGTACTAAAGTACAAAGACTGGAAAGTGCAATGCCCTTGTAAGACACATCAGAAAGTCAGGATGTCTGGATCAGAGTGTGCTAAGGGTGTAGGGGTTGGAATAAGCTTGGAAAATGATTCAAGAAATTTATTTCTTGAACCTGATCTAGTCTTAAGTAGCCAGTGATTTGGAACAATATTCTGACCTTAGTATCATCAAATTTAGTTAATAATACCTTCCTTAATTCACAGTTCTGATTATTATAAAAAGACAAAGAATATGCGCATTTTGAGCAATTATAACGGTTTATGATTATCACTTTAAATCCTCAACATTAGCATCAAGGTTCTTCAAGAAGTTCTCTTAGACCTCATTTTCTTTGTTTCTCCAGTTTGCCTACAATATGGCCTCAAATAGGCTTCAAATATTTAAAATAAAAATTAACAAAACAAAGAACTATAGATAAATCCACAGTAGTAGTGAGAAATTTTAACACACTTTCTCAATAATACATAGAACAAGCAGGCAAAAAAAAATTAATGATATAGAACAAGGAGATTTACAAACATGACAATGAACATGTAACACTATCAATCTACAGCAGAATACACATTCTTTACAGGTTCAGATTGAACATTTGTTGACCATATATTGGGTCATAAAACAAATTTCAAAGAAAATCATACAGAGAAAGCTTTATGAACACAGTGCAGCTCATCATAAATTTATATATTTTTAAATACCATTAAATCTACCTGGGTTAGAACAGTGTTAGAAATCAGAAAAGGGAATAAATGAAGGAAACTTAAAATACAAAATATTGAAATTAGCCAGGCGCAGTGACACAAGCCTATAATCCCAGCACATTGGGAGGCAGAGGCAAGAGGATTGCGTGAGCCCAGTGGGCCAAGATCAGCTTGGGCAACTTGGCGAGATCTCATCTCTACAATAAATCAAAAAATTAGCCAGGCGTGGTGGCACATGCCTGTGAAAAGCTGAGACAGAATGATCACCTGAGCCCAGCAGGTCGAGGCTGCAGTGGTCATAAGCATGCCACTGCACTCCAGCCTGGGTGACACAGTGAGACTCTGATCAAAAAAAAGAAAAGAAAGATCAAAATTAAGAACACTTGCTTATTTTACAGAAATAAATAGTCTTATTTATATAAGCACATATTGGAAAACAGCTAAATTAATGAACTAACCATTTATTTCAATAATTAGATAAAGAGCATCAAATTAAAACTCAAACAAGTAAAAGACTATGTATCAGTAGGGAAATTTATGAACCAGAATGCGTACACACAATAGAAATAATCAATGCTAAAATTTGTTCTTTGAAAAGACTAATAAAACTGATAAACCACTTGTAAATAAGTAAAGAGAGAAAAGACACAACCCATATTAGAAATGACAAAAGGAACATCTTGCAGACATTAAAAAGATTAAGAGAATATTATGAAGTTTATGACAATAAATATAAATTTAGGACAAATTCCCAGAAAAATATAACTATGACTCAAGGAGAAAGAGGAAATATGGTTTTAACAACCATGAAAGAAACTGAATCAATAATGAAAAGTCTTCCCACAACTAAACGCCTGGCACAAATGACTCTATTGGCTGGTTATTCAGATATAATTTATGTTTATACTAAGAGGCTAGCACAATTTTGATACCAAAACCCAAAGGACCCATAAGAGAAAGGAAAATCCAGCTCAATGTAACTATAACAAAGATGGAAAATTTCTCAAAAACAAAAAAAAAACAAACTAGGCTGGGCTCAGTGGCTCAGCCTGTAATCCCAGCACTTTAGGAGGCCAAGTTGAGTGGACTGCCCGAGCCTGTGGGTTCGAGACCCACCTGGGCAACTTGGCAAGACCTCACCTCTACAATAAATCAAAAATTAGCCGGGTGTGGTAGCCCCCGCCTGTAGTTCCAGCTACTTGGAAGGCTGAGGTGGAAGGATCGCCGGAGCCCAGCAGGGTGAGGATGCGGTGGCCAGGAGCGGCCACTGCACTCCAGTCTGGGTGACAGAGTGAGACTCCAACTCAAAAAAAAAAAAAAAACCAAACTAAATCCACTAATATGTTAAAAGAATAGTACATTTTTAAAAAGAAGAGTTTATTCCAGGAATATAAGTTTAGTTTAACATAAGAAAGACAATTTAATTCACTATATTATCATACTATCTCAATGCAAGAAATATATGAAAAGCACAGGATAATATCCAATATTTATTGATGGCAAAAAAATTTAGAAAAATAGAACATTTTAATCCAGTAAAGCAGAAATAGGCAAATTTTTCTTGCTAGTGGGCCAGATAAATAATTTCAGCTTTGCAAGGTATTCAGAAACTACCAATGGGGTACAATGTTTACTCTCTGGGAAATGGGTCACCTGAGACCCAATCCCCACCACTATACAATATGTTCATGTAACAAATATGCATGTGTACCCACTGAATCTAAAACTTAAAAAATAATAATTAATAAATAAAAACGAAAATACTTCTATTAAAGCAAACTTATAGAAAAAAGGAATAGAACTGTTTCTAATATTGACCTAAGAAATAATTGCATATGTGTGTGTGTGTATATGTGTATATATACACACACACACATATATATATATACACACACACATATATATGCCAAATCTAAAACTTAAAAAATAATAATTAATAAATAAAAACGAAAATACTTCTATTAAAGCACACTTATAGAAAAAAGGAATAGAACTGTTTCTAATATTGACCTAAAAAATAATTGCATATGTGTGTGTGTGTATATGTGTATATATATACACACACACATATATATACTCACACACATATATATATGCCAAATCTAAAACTTAAAAAATAATAATTAATAAATAAAAATGAAAATACTTCTATTAAAGCAAACTTATAGAAAAAAGGAATAGAACTGTTTCTAATATTGACCTAAGAAATAATTGCATATGTGTGTGTGTGTATATGTGTATATATATACACACACACACACATATATATATACACACACACATATATATATGCCAAAGGAACCTATAGATACTTTTTTAATGAGGAAAACTTAGCATTTTTCTGGATATAAAAATCAATATAAAAACTTAATTCTTTTTTTAAATTTATTTTTTGGTCGAGTTCTCACTCTGTCACCCAGCCTGGAGTACAGTGGCACAATTGTGGCTCACAACAATCTGAAACTCCTGGGTTCAGGTAATATTCCTGCCTCAGCCTTCTGGGTAGCTGGGACCATAGGCATGTACCACCACACAGAGCTATTTTTTTTTTACTTTTTTATAGAGTCAAGAGTCTTACTAGGTTGAGTAGGCTGACCTCAAACTCCTGGGCTCAAACAGTCCTCCCAGTTCAGTCTCCCAAAATGCTGGAATTGCAGGCATGAGTCACCACAGCTGGCCTAAAAACTTAATTCTATAAGCAGTTAAAACATAAAAGTGATACTATTTACAATAATATAGAAAATATAAAGTACCTAAAAATAGATCAATGAACATATGTATAAGACTTCCATAAAAAACTTTAAGAAATTAAGAAATATTAAAAAGGACATAATCAATGAAAATTAAAAACCTATTCATGGGATGATATCTCTATTTTAGAGATGTCAATTCTCTTCAGCTGTATAGATTCAATTCAATTGCAAACAAAATCTCAACATTTTGTAGAGTCTGACAAGCTGATTCTAAAATATACACAGAAGTTCAAAAAGTCAAGAATAGCCATAATACTTCCTATAAAGAACAAAGTAGGGAGTCTTGCTCTAACAGATATCAAGTCTTATTTTAAAACTCAAGTAAATAAAACAGTGTGGTACTAGCCCAGTGACAGAGAGTTCAGAATCAGATCACATCGGTATGGGCACCAGAAGATGACAGAAGTGACACTATCTATCAGTGAAGTCATGGCGACTTTTAAGTAAATGGTGTTGGGAAAATTGGATACCCATGTGAGATAACATAAAATCAGACCCTTACTCATACAATTTACAAAAATCAATCACAGATTAAAAACCAAAATGGAAACAGTAGAATAATAAATTTTAGAAAATAATAGAGAGGCATATCCATACAACCTTAAGGTAGGAAAATATTTCTTTTTTTTTTTCCAGAATAATCTATATTATTTTACTATAAATGTATGGGGAAGACCCTAAGATTGTTAAATATTCCAGGTAATCTGATGCATGGCGAAATATTGCTCTAGTTTGTCTAGATTTGCTTATAGAAACATGTGCACAGCCATGAAAATCAAATGTTAAAGGCATGTCATTCAACATGTCAAAGTGTCCTGGAAGACAGGCTCGGTGGCTCAGCCTGTAATCCCGCGCCTTTGGGAGGTTGAGGTGAGTGGATTGCCTGAGCCCGCGGGTTCGAGACCCGACTGGGCAGCGAGACTTCATCTCTACAATAAATCAAAAAATCAGCCGGGCGTGGTAGTACATGCCTGTAATTCCAGCTACTCGGAAGGCTGAGGAGGAAGGATCACCGAAGCCCAGCAGGTCGAGGCTGCGGTGGCCGGGAGCGGCCACTGCACTCCAGTCTGGGCGACAGAGTGAGACTCCAACTCAAAAAAAAAAAAAAAAAAAACTGTCCTGTAGTATTTTTTTTTTTAATCAATATTTTTTATTATGATGTTGTGGGGTACAGGCCCCTGTTGATAAGAGGTGCTTCCCCATCCCCAGATAGGTATTTGCTACCGTTAATCCCATCTCACCCCCCCATAGTTTCCCACTACTGTCAGTCATTTTCTTATAGTATTAGGTTAGATGTTCAAGGTCCATTATATGAGTGAGAATATGTGATACTCAGACCTTTGTTTTTGTGAGAGATCACTCAGTATTATAGACTCTAGTTGCATCCAGGTTGCTGCAAAATTCATGATTTTGTTCTTTTTTATGGCTGCATAGTATTCCATCGTGTATATGTACCACATTTTTTTAATCCAGTCCTCTTTTGATGGGCAGCATGGTTGCTTCCAGGTTCTTGCTATTGTGAACAATGCTGCGATAAACATACGTGTGCAGGTACCTTTTTTATAGAGTGATTTGAGTTCTTCCGGATATATTCCCAGTAGGGGGATTGCGGGGTCGTATGGGAGGTTGATATTTAAAGCTGGAAAATATTTCTTAAATAAGATACAAACAAAATTATTCATGAAGAAAGTGGTTGATAAATTATTTTATATAACATTAAGAACACCTGTTTATCTAAAGAACCATAAAGAAAATGAAAATGCAAATCAGAAAGATATTTGCAATGCATAAACACAAAAAGAAACTGATCTAGAATATTGAAACTACTCCTATAAATGCATTTTTTAAAGATAATACAGTAGAAAAAATAGCAAAACTTTAACTTAGAAAAAATTACCAAAAAAAAGTCCAAATGCCAAATAAGCTTACAAAATCTAATGAGGGACATGAAAATTCCCATAACCATTCATTATATATCTATCAGGCCACTGAAATTTTAAAAATTTAACTATACTAAGCATCTATAAGAACATAGCAGTGGGAATGTCCATACATTTCTAGAAAACTAGTTGACATTTTCTACTAAAATTGAAGATTTGTATTCCATTTGATTCAATAATTCCATATCCAAAGAAGCTAGTATATATGTATGCTAGAATACAAGTACAAGAATAGTCATAGCTGGAAACAAGTCAAATGTCTTCCAACAATAGGACAGATATACGTGTGGTATATTTATACAATGAAATTCTATACAGCAATGAAAATGAATGAACTTTATGCAACTATTGCATATATAACAATGTGGATATGTCTCACAAATATAATATTCACATACAGAAGCTAAGTAAAAAAAAAATTGTATAATGCCATTCAAATAGAGGTCTTGCTTTTTTTGTAAGAAACAGCTAAACTAGAGATGAAATTGTAGATGTTTATGTCTCTTTTCTTCATTATGACAATAACTCACAGAATGAATACCTCCTGGTCAAAGAGATATAGTTGTGATTATAGAGGGACAAAAGCGATTGGGAACTTCTGGGGACCTAGTTACATTAAAGTTCTTGATCTTGATGGTGTCTACACAGTGTGTACCACAGACCTATTTGTTTAAATGACAAATATTTGTTTTATAAATGTTTATATACATATTTCACAATAAATAAAAAAGCAGGGGAAGGAGGCAAGATGGCAATGGAACAGGTTGGATTGTGAGAGTCTCCACAAAAGCAAGTGTTCATAAAGACTCTCTGCATGACTGGGTGTGTGCCAATGGGTGAGTGAAAGTTCATCTGAGGGGAAGACTGCATCCATGCACCTGGGACTCTCCTCTGGAGGTGACTGCAACCCACCACCACCCTGAGATTGTAGTCCCCAACATTCAGGATTGTCTGTCATTCTCTGGGCTCTCCTGAGGAGGCAATAGAACAGCTTCTCCTCAGTACCTGGCACCTGGCCCACACCATCACCTGTGGCAGTAAACCATAAGCAGCAGGAAGTGTGGAGAAGATAGGGCTGGAAATCAGGAATGGAGCCCCAGTGCCAGTGAGGAGATGCTGACCACCTGTGAGGAGATGCTGACCGGCACCATCTTCCCTGTCCTGGGACTGGGCAGAGACCTGCATTGTCTTGTCCAGCTCTGTCCAGCCTCCAAACTGGGACCCAGAGGCTATCCCCTCATCAGGCTTGGAGAGACAGATGTCCTTCCCCCACACTGGAACAGGCACATACACGTCAGATCTGAGTGGGAGACTTGAAGCAGTGGTAACAGCAGACGAGTTGACTAAGTCCAGATCTGAGCCATACTCCTCCCACAGTAGTCTGTAGGGCATCTGACCCACACTGAGAGCAACCCAATCAGCCTGCGCTGAGAGCAGAGGGGACAGACTAGAGAATACAGCTGCTCCTTAATGCAGTGGCAGCAGCCAAAAGGGACCTGGAGTTACAGAAATGGCTACAAAATGGGTTTTGTTTGTTTTTGTTTTTCTTCTCCCTTTCTGTTATTGTTTACGTTTTCATACTTGCTTTGTTTCTATTATTTTAATGTATTCTTTTAGATACCCTGTGTACGGGTATTTTTGAGGAGAGGCCATCAACAGGGGGTTTTTTTGTTGTTGTTTATTGTTTTTGGTTTTTTGGGGTTTTTTCTGTCTTTGTTTCTGTTTATTCATTAGTTGGTATGCCTGTTATTCCTGGTATTCTGTTATTCCTCTTCTTCCTCTCTCTCTCCACCTTTCTTCTGTCTTCCTCCTTTTTCCACTCTATTCCTTTTTCTTAATTCATTTTGCTTTCAGAGGGCAAACATACATCCTCACTGCATGGACAAATTGTAAGGTGGTGGGAAGTGGGTTCCACACACCTGTAAGTGGATACTGGAATCTGCAGCTAGCTTCTGAATCACAGCTCCTCCCTGATTAAATCTCAAAACTGCAAAAGGCACAGTCTTCCCACCCCCAGTTCAGCTTCAAAATTGAATAAAGCCATAGGATCTACATAAGGAAGAATAAGAGATTGAGCAAACAAAAGTAAAAGCTATTCCCCCATCACTAAACAACAGGATTAAAAAAGAAGTAAAAAAAAAAAAAAGAGGGGAGAACATACACAAAGAAAAATCAAAGGAAGAATATGGGTTTCATGCAGACCCCTGGGAGAATGACTACTGAGAATACAGACTTCAGAACTCAAACAATGAAGAGCCTCCGGAATGACTATTTCCAAACCACAAACCCAGATATCAAAATATTAATAGAGAGAATAGATAGAAATGAGGAGAGACAAGAGGAAAGAATGAGGGAGTTGATAACTGAGATAATAGCAATAAAAGATACAGTGAATGAAATAAACAAAAAACTGATAAGCATGGAAAGCAGAATTAACCAAGCAGAAGAAGGAATCTCAAGCTTGAGGACCAAAATATGGAACTAACCCAAAATGTTAAAAACATAGAAAAGAAGCTTAAAAAGACAAAAGAAAGCCTTCAAGGTATGAGCAATTATATCAAGAGGCCAAATCTAAGATTAATTGGAATCCCTGAGGTAGATAGAGAGACCATCCTGGAACAAACATTCCATAAAAATTAATCAAGAAAATGTCCCTCATCTCATCAGAGATGAGACCATTCAAACACAAGTGATTCAGAGAACCCCTACAAGACAACAAATGAGAAGACCAACTAATAGACACATAGTAATTCACTTACACAAAGTAGATATAAAAGAAAACAAAATCCTAAAGGCAGGAAGAGAAAAAAGGTCAGTCTACCTACTGAGGAAGACCAATTAGAATAGCAACAGACTTATTTACAGAAACACTCCAGGCTAGGAAAGATTGGAGTCCAATCTTCAAAGTTCTCAAAGATAAACAATTTCAATCAAGAATTACCTTCCCTGTTTCATCAGCTATGGAGAATTAAAATCCTTCCCAGACATTAAATCCCTAAGAGTTTACAACACCTCCAGACCCAATCTACAAGAAACACTTAAGAAAGTATTAAACACAGAAGAAAGAAAAAAAAGAACAACATCATTCCCAAGAATGCAGGAAAAAGAATGAAAACACATGAATCAACCCAAAAATTAAAAGAAAGATAACAAAAAAAATAAACAAACAGCAACAGCAACAACAAACTGTATAAAACCTCATGACAGGGATAAACTCTAACATCTCAATAATTAGCCTGAATGTCAATGTACTAAATGCATCACTGAAAAGACATAGAATGGCAAATTGGATAAAATATCATGATTTCAACAATATGTTGTCTCCAAGAGACTCATCTCACCAGAAAGAAAACTCAGAGACTCCAAATGAGAGGATGGAAAACAAATTTTCAGGTGAATGGAACACAAAAGAAAGCACAAGTTGCGATCTTAATATCACACAAAATACTCTTCAAGTTATCAAAATTTTAAAAAGATACAGAAGATCACTACATAATGATACAAGTTCAATCCATCAACAAGAAATATTCATATAAAACATAAATGCACCCAACACAGGAGCACTAACTTTCATAAAGCAGCTTCTAGGTAAACTAAAAGAAGATATTGACCCTAACACTATCATAGCTGGGGACATAAATACCCCACTCACAACCCTAGACAGATCATCAAGAAAAAAAATCAACAAGGAGATCTGGAATCTCAATGTGACACTTGACCAAATGAACTTAACTGATATCTACAGAACACTCCACCCACAGCGACAGAATATACCTTCTACTCATCACCACATGGAACATACTCTAAGATCGATCACATTCTCAGACATAAATCAAGCATAAACAAATTTCATAAGATTGAAATATTGCCATACATCTTCTGAGACCACAGTGAAATAAAAAAATATCAAACCAACAAAGTTCCCCCAAAACCCACAAAGACATGGACACTAAACAGCATGATGCTGAACAACTCCTAGGTCAACATGGAAATCAAAACAGAAATTAAAAGATTCCTGGAAACAAATGAAAATGAAGAAACATCTTACCAAAATCTCTGAAATACCATGAAAGCAATACTAAGAGGGGCATTCATATCTCTACGAACACATATGAAGAAAATGAAAAGATCCCAAGTTAACAGCCTAACAAGTCACTAAAGAAGCTTAAAAAGCAAGACCACCAAAACCCTAACTTCAGCAGAAGAATCCAGATACCAAAATAAAAGCCCAAATTCAACACATAGAAGACAAAAAGATAATACAAAAAAATCAATGAAATAAAAATCTGGTTCTTTGAAAAGAAAAACAAGACTGATGGACCCCTAGCTAGACTGACCAAGAAAAAGTTCAAATAAACACAATCAGAAATGCAAAAGATCAAGTCACAACTGATTCTGCCTAAACATAAAAGATTATCAGAGATTACCATGTACACCTGTATGGAAACAAACTTGAAAGCCTAAATGAAATAAAGGACTTTCTGGCATCACACAACCTCCCAAGGTTGACACAAGAATAAATCAAGACCCTAAATAGACCAATAACAACCCAGGAAATCGACTATGTCATGAGAAAACTACCTACAAAAAACAAACAAACAAAAAACACCCTGGACCAGATGGTTTTCCAGCAAAATTCTATAAAACATACAAGGAGAAGCTGATACCAATTCTATTGAAAGTATTCCAAGCAATCGAGAAAGATGGAATTCTCCCCAAATCATTTTATGAAGCTAATATCACATTGATACCCAAACCAGGTAAAGATCCAGTAAAGAAAGAGAACTGCGGGCCAACATCCTTGATGAACTTACATGCTAAAATTTTCAACAAGACTCTAGCAAACTGGATCCAACAGCATATCTCAAAAATCATCCACCATGACCAAGTAGGCTTCATCCCCAGGATGCAGGCTGGGTCAACACCCTCAAGATCATAAACATAATTAAGTACATTAACAGATGTAAAGACAAAACCCACATGATTATATCATTAGACATAGAAAAAGTTTTTTATAAAATCCAGTACTACTTCTTGATAAAAATCCTTCAACATCTGGGCATAGATGGAACACACCTCAAAATAGTAAGAGAAACCCACAACCAACAAACTGCTAAACAGACAGAAATTGAAACGATTTCCCCTGAAAACCAGAACAAGACAAGGATGCCCACTCTCCCCCTTCCTGTTCAACGCAGTACTAGAAGTCCTAGCTAGAGCAATCAGACAAGAGAAGGAAATCAGGGGTATCCAAATTGGAAAAGAGGAAATTAAGTTATCCCTCTTTGCTGATGACATGATTCTATACCTCAAAACCCCCAGAGAATCTGTCAAAAACCTCCTTGCACTGATAAAGGACTTTGGCCAAGTCTCAGGTTATAAAATAAATGTGCAAAAGTCAGTCACAATCCTATACACCAACAATAAACAAACAGAAACCCAAATAAAAAGCACAATCCCACTCACAATAGATGCACCAAAAAATGAAATACCTTGGCATCTTCCTAACCAGAGATGTAAAAGACCTTAACAATGACAACTACAAAACACTGTTCAAAGAAATCAAAGATAACACAAAATAATGGAAAAATAGTCCATGCTTATGGATTGCAAAAATCAACGTTGTTAAATAGGTCTATCTTACCCAGGGCAATCTACAGATTTAAAGCAATACCCATTAAATTACCAGCAGCATTTTTCTCACACCTGGAAATGACAATACAGGAATTCATATAGAAACATAAACGATCACGAATAGCCAAAACAATGCTCAGCAAAAAAAAAAAAAAGCAGGAGGTATCATACTCCTAGCCTTTAAACTTTATTATAAAGCTACAACAATCAAAACAGTCTGGTATTGGTACAAGAACAGGCATACAGACCAATCGAACAGAATGGAGATTCTGGAAGCAAAACCTCAATTTCTCAACAAACTCATCTTCAACAAAGCCTCCACCATCAACCACTGGGGACAGGAGAATATATTCAGTAAATGGTGCTGGGAAAACTGGCTGAACACATGCAGAAAATTAAAACAAGACCCCCTCCTATCACCATACACAAAAGTGAACTCTAAATGGATCAAAGACCTAAACATAAAACCTCAAACTATAAGAATCATAGAAAATGTAGGAGACACCCTTATGGAAATTGGAACTGGCAACCAATTCTTGATGAAACCCCAAGTGCCCATGCCAGAAGAGATAAGATAGACAAGTGGGACCTCATCAAACTGACAAGCTTCTGAAAAGTAAAAGAAATCATCAAGAGTGCAGGGAGACAGCCCACAAACTGGGAAAAAATATTTACCGACTGTATATCTGACAATAGCCTAACATCTAGGATCTACAAGGAACTCAAACATGCCAAAAAGAAAAAAACAGCCCCATTACAAAGTGGGCAAAAGATATGAATAGACACTTCTCAAAAGAAGACACAGTCAACAGATACATGAAAAAATGCTCAACCTCATTAGTAATGAAACAAATGAAAAGTAAAACCATGTTGAGATCCCACCTAACTCCAATCAGGATAGCCATCATCAATAACTAAAAAAAACAGCAGATGTTTGAGAGGTTGTGGGGGGAAAGAGAACACTTCTACACTCTTGGTGGAAGTGTAAACTAGTACAACCTCTGTGAAAAAGAGTTTGGTGATTCCTAAAAAATCTAAAATTCAACCGTCCATATGATCCCCACAATCCCCCTACTGGAAATTTATCCGAGGAACTTAGATCACTCTATGAAAAAGATACCTGCACATGCATGTTTATTGCAGCATTGTTCACAATAGCAAAAACATGAAACCAACCATGCTGTCCATTGAAAGAGGACTGAATTTTTAAATTATAAACTTCGAAACAACTTGGATGGACTTAAGAGCCTATAATACGGAGTGATATATTACAGAAACAAAGAACTGAGTACCACATGTTCTCACCCACAAGCGAGCCTTGAACAATTATCATAATAATATAAGAAAAGGACTGGCAATAGTGGGAAACTGCCAGGGGAGACGAGGCACACCTCATCAACAAGGGTACCTGCATAATGAACATTTGTACACTTAACCCTGAATTGTACCCCACATCTTTAAAATAAAAATTTTTTTGAAAAATGCAAAACAACACACACAGTAAAGAAAAACCTGAGGTATTTTCTGGGAATATCTAGGAACTAGTTCACTGAAATTTTGAATTTTCATTATGTTCTACCAAATAGCTATCATGCAACTTCTCATATTTTATAAATGGTATTTTCCCTCTTAATTGCATTTCACTCTATCATTGAACTTTATTCTTTAAAAAATTTAGATCTCTCATCATGTTTCTCTGTATTATAACAATCTGAATTTATAGGCACCCTGACACAAATATACAAAAGAGATATCAGTTTTTTATCTATCTACCAACAGATCAAAGTATGTAAATGAGGATGCCACTCATGATTTGTGTAGATATGAGGTCAATTGCAGCTATACACAGAGGCTTAAGGCAGTTTAACAAAACTAAATGCCTAAAATAAATTATTCATGTAAATAGGTTTCCAAAATTCCAGCAAAAATATTATACAAAGGACATAAGAAACTTTATGGTTTCAAATTAATGGTTTTAAATACTGAATTTTTATCAATTTTTAAAATATTAGTCCTACTCATCCTATAGAAGGCAATTACATTCAAAACCACAGTATCGTCTCAACCCTGTACATTAAAAAAATGAAAATTAAAAATGACTTTAATGGTCACACTACAAAATCACTGAAGTAGTAATACTTTTAAAACACAATTTTCATGTAGCTATATTAGTCTGGTGCTCCCCTGTGCCTAGAATCTGTCTTCTCAATTCTATTTTGAGACTTTTGGTAATTTCTCTGATAGCAATGCCAATAAAGCTGCCAGTTGCCATTAATCTCAGTTCTTTGCAAGAATAAATCATTCCCACAAGCAATTAAACAATAAGCACATTAAAATAAGACCAATTAGAACTAAGTCTAGACATTCACCACGTAGTTATAAGACAGGCTTGTCATAATCATTTCAACTTTAACTGGAAGTTTCTTCAATAATTCTTTCCAACAGAAGCAAAACTAAAGATTTTGTTGTGGGAGTATTCAAATTCAGTAGCATTTAAATTGAAATACTTCATCAGGAATTTCAATCATATGTCTGCAATGCTTCTCTGTACCATTGATTTGCATGCCCAGGATTGATTGGCCATAAACTTTATTTGCCAATAATGTGCCATGCACAGCATTCTCTAAGGTCTGTAACTGTGCCAGCTCTCTTTCAACATTTCCAAGCTTTTAATACACTGCCTTGCAAAGACAAAGAAAGCTCATGGTCAGTGGCTACATGTAATTTTTTTCCTTTAGGTAATCATCATTACATAGACAACTGATTTCAATGTCTTTTATTAACTTAGCCCTTTGTGGGTATCAAAATTGCTGAGGTCTTCTTGAATTCAGTAGGTGATCCTTACAAACATATCAGTTATTTTTTCACATGTGACTTTGTAATACCATAAGTGTATGAATGAATTCAGGTAATTTTCAGAGAAACTGTAAATAAATTATTAAACAATTTCTAAAGTTTTTGTTGTTGTCCAGTTACATATGCCATATTGTATCACCAAAAAAACCCACTCATTTCCACCCTAAGGAAACAAAGATGTAATGTAACCCTTTATTGGATGACTTGTAGGTAACAGCAAATACCAATTTCTTCCACTCACTGATAGAGCAACAGCTTTTCTCATTAAGGTAATAAAAGGAGAGAAAAGCTGTAAATATAGATAGTGAACTCCAAGTCTGTTGGCAGGGGAAAATGAGTAGGGTGGAGAAGGAGTTTGATGGGACAAAGGGAGCCCTCACTGAAAACACACAAAAAGAAAAATGCTTCAGTGTAGCAAGTGAAGCAGGGAATTATAAAATGCCATGTTTTGATCTATTGCCATTTTGTAAGATATTTTTCAATAAAGGGAGTTATAATGGAGAAAATTTTTGAGATTCTGCCCCATACTTAGCGCAAGTGAAGCAACATTGAGGGAACAGGGGGATCTGGTGCAGGCACAGAGACAGACAGAAGACAGATCCCATTCCGGTCAAAGTGGAGTCAAAACGCCAAACAAGGGACTAATACGAGTCAGCCTTCGTGACTTAAAAATCACTACTCAACAATTACATAGCAACTGCATAAATTGTAAGTGGACCACGAATGTCTAATCTGAATCCTTGAATGGGCATCCGAAGGTTCACAAACAAATTTAAGTAAAATATTGCACACGTGTACATATATATATATAAACACAACTTTCTAGGGAGAGGATCCATAGCACATATGAACACATTTTAAATATATATACTATCTTGCATAATGTTAAATATATTTGAGTTTTATGCCTTATTTAGTTCTGGATCCCATCAGAATAACCTGCAGCTATGCAGAAAGAAGAAAATATTTCATTGGAGTTATGTAACTGAACATTTCGAGGCTTTTCCTTTTACGTTAAATAAAATGTTTGAGGGGATTTGTTTTTCATCTAAGTATACCAAGCACTATAAACAGTGCACAGTAAAAATAACTAAGAAAACTATGTCTTCTTAAATGTGATTTTGCCAACACAAAGAAATTGTTCATATTTTCATCTACCATTGATGACTGGTTATGGGAATTAATAGCAAGAATATAATGATAGGAACATGGTTGAACCATACTTTAGCTTTGTTCCAATTCTACTATCTCCAACCAGATCTTGTTATGACAGTTTAAAACGTCTTTTCTGATACCAGTATTTGAGGGATTAATTTAAGATGAAATCCACATCCGCATGTACATGTAATGGGGAAAGAGTGGGAGATTAATAAACATATATTTCTCATGGAATTTAAAGGAGAAGGTCAAATTGTTTCTATCAAGGGATGGAAAACAGATAAAATATATATGTGACATAAGTTTTTAAAATCTCACTCCATTTTTGAAAATTAGTCCAGATCAGATAAAACAAACCCTAAAAGAAATGAAGTTTGACTAAAATAGCCCACAGTCAGAGGAAAAAAATCACTACAAATTGAAAATATAACCTGGCACTATAATACTTCATTTGTCTATGTCCCTGAAAATGAAAGAAGCTGGAAAGCATGTATGCAAAAATACTCTAAACTCTGACATTTTGCAGTAATACAGTGTTACAAATACACCAAAGCTAATCTACATTTATTGAAACAAAGTTCACCATCATGTATCAGCATCAGCATTAAAGTTTGATTTTCTTTACATATAAAAGAAATAAATTACATGGAATCTAAGTAGTTGGAAGATTACTCTCTTTAACCCTTCTTTACAGTCTATTTATTACAATCAGCAAATACTGTAAATCAGGTTTCACTTCAAATCCTGGCCTATCCTCATGATTACTGTGTTTTATTTATTCAACATCATCCATTCTTTTCTGGACGCAAGCATGGAATAATAGGAAACCTTCTTTGCAGTGAGAAAGACCTGCGTTCTAATGTGAGATCCGATGTTTACTGACTGACCTCAGAGAAATAACTTGATGACTCAACTTTTCCTTCTTTAAAATACACGTGATAACAGCTGCTTTGCAAAGATGCCTTATCAACAAAAACAGAATTCCCTTTAATTCATACTTTTCACTCTTTTTTAATCTTATTCAAACTCTGATGTCAAATTCATTGTGAAAAATACTCAGAAAAGTGACTGAGACACAATGGTCCTCAATATATAGGAATAACTGATGGTTAGTATAAAAATGGGCATAGTAACTTACAACTCTGGGTAATATCTTAGTTTTGTGTTTTAACTTTAAAAACAAAATATCCTGCCCTGAATTGTAACCCACATCTTTAAAATAAAATAAAATTAACTCAGAAAAAAATCCTAAAACTTATCCATGGAGTTCAAAGACATGAAGTGATTCTATTTGATATACATGAATTGACAATGATGTGACTCAAAGTTAAAATATTCTATGTAACTTTGGATTTTATTCCCAGGCATGTAGTATAATACCAATGGAAGATCTGAGTCATCATGCCTTATTTGCAAATTGCCTCAGCAAACATGGGAGCAATTTACAACCAATCATGCTACATATTAAAATTTCACAATACCCTGTCCTCTGTCCTTGTCATCAAGAAGACCATTTCCTTCGTGCTAACTTCTGTTTTGTATTTAAAAACTGACTACACAATCTTCCAACACATTAAGAATAGAGCCTCTTAAAACAATTTGCTCTTAGAAGGATAATACAGTGAAAGAGGTTCAATGTGTGGAAGATTATTTCCTCTTAATTGATGTCCTCAATGTTTTAATTGGTTTGACTAAACAGTAATTATCAAAGCTTCAACCCTGTCTTTGCCAAAATTTTTTCATTATTAATGTACTCATTACAGTAACATCCTGTAGGGCCTTACAAGCAAATTGTTGGCAAACTCTTAATCAATAGCACACCCCTAATATGAAGGCCAGTGTTTAAAAGAAATAAAAGCAGGCCTGGAAAGGGAGTTTTATCCATTTACATCTGAAAATTGGAAGTCATAGTGTATTAACCTGGATTCTAGGGTCGCAGACAGAAATCAAGCTCACAAGTTATAGCACAAAAGTAAACAGTAGGTGGAGGGTGTAATCTTACCACCATGGTCAAGATCATGTGCTGTGGATTCTCATTTTGGTTCCATCTTCCACTTTTAGCTGTGTATCTTTGGCAAGTGAATTAAGCTTTTCCTTCCTTGTCCTCTATAAAATAGGAACGGTAATATAAACCATCTCATGGAATTACTGGGAGAATTAAGTGCATGTAAAGCACTTAAAAACTGCTTGACACATAATAAATAGTCAATAAAAATTTTTTTGAAAGCACAGAGGTGAACCTAATTTTACGAGAGAACTGAAATCAAAGGATGAGTGCCATAAGGATTCACTTATTCTCTTTTCTTGCCTTCCACCTATATTTCAATCTTTCTCAACTTCAGACAAACAGCTTAGCAATCTCAGATCAATGTAAAATATTTCCAGGAAAAAAAACACCCATTGGCCCATTTTAGATCTGGTGCTAATTTCTGGACTAGTTATTTTGATGGCATGTGGGGTTCTACAGTCAAGCACGCCAGTTTATACCTGCAGCCTTAGCATGATGACTAATTTTGAACCCTTCCACTCTCTAAATTTTCCCAATTTTTATAAATTACCTATGTAGTATTCTTGCTAAAAATGTTTAATTTGGAGCTAATTATAAGAAAGCAAGGAAAAAAATACAGATTGTTGAACATTCTATAATACAACCATCATAGGTTCTATGAATATGTCAATTCATAAATGAGACTAAAAAGAAAATTAAAAGACACTAAAAAACAAAATAGCCAAATGAAAAGTATGGTCCTGAAGAGTGGGAGAACACCTAAAAAGAACATTCTGGGAACATTTTTTGAGGAGAAGATGGTCAACATGAGGCAGCTAGAGTGAGTTTCTCCTATGGAGTAACCCAAGATAGAGTTTCCTCAGCACCCGGAGAGAACGGATTCAACATCACACTACATATGTCACCAGGGAGTAATGACCACTTAGAGCAAAGAAGAAGAAGAAAATCCACTGACCTAGACTGGAACTGGCTAGACTCATTTGCACCATCACAGTTCACCACAACCCCTGAACGCAGTGGAGAAGGTGAGTGAGTGGAATTCAAGAGTTCCGTGCTCCTGCTATGAACTTGCAGGGCCCCCTGAACCTTACCCAAGTCCCTCATGGGAGACTGCCTTCTTCCCAGTCATGTTCTGGGAATGGTAAAGGAAAAAAGCCTTGAGCAGTGCTAGCTGCCATTTCCCAGGAATTCAACCCTTACAGGGTGGAGTGACTGCTTTCCAGCCAGCCTGAGAAGGCACAGGTCCCAAGGGTAAACTCTGTAGCAACAGAAATTTCCTGGCTGGGTGGGTTTCCTGAGTATGCCGGGGGCCCTGAGCCCAGCTGCACCTTGGTAATCAGATGGCAGCATGCCTGAAGCCAAGGTGAGAGCCAGGTGGGACACATTTCCATAGTAACCTCTCACTTGCCTTATAAAGTCTTCTGAGCCTGCTCTGCACAAAAGCATTACCACTGTGGCCTAGGATTTCCTCCTAATCCCTGCAGGAGTAGCCAAAAGTGCACACTTACAGGGTGCTTCAGCTCCTTTCCCCTGCATTCCCTCCAAAGGCTCAAAATAGGCAGAGAACTTGGGAAAGCTCTAGAGCCCCACCCTCAGCCTAGACTGGCTAGACACTTCCTTGGAGCAACACTCACCAAGGAGAAACCCTACAAGTTACCAACACAGCTGGCTTTCTACCAGAAGCACCACCTCCTGGTCAAAGGTCAACAGTATAACCCACAACATTGGATACAATACCTCAGTTAGGTTAAGACCCATCCCGAATACCAGCTAACACTACATTCCAGACCTCTCCAGCCACCCAGGACACTATGAGCCAGTACAGGTACACAGCACAGGGGTGCCACAACTGGCAATTGAGAAACTCAACACACCAAGGCTATATACAACAACGGGAACCCTACAATGATTATGTCAACTTCTGCAAACTTCAGTTAAGAAGAATTCATCCACCCAAATGAGAAAGAATCAGAAAAATAATTCTGACAAAATGAAAAACAGAGTTCTCCAGCACCCCCAAAAGACCACACCAACTCTTCAGCAACAAATCCTAACCAAGATTCCAAACATAGTATTCAAAAGACTGATTATAATTGATCAATGAACTTTAAGAGAAAATTGAATACGAACATATGAAAATTTTTAAATGATTCAGGATATAAGTTAAAAATTCTCATAAGAGGTAGACACCTTACAAAAAAAGGCTGAAAATGCAGTGGAAAGTTTTAACAATAGACTAGAATAAGCAGAAGAAATAATACCAGAATATGAAGACAAGGCTTTTGAATTAGCCCAATCAGGCAACAATTAAAAAAATTTATGAGAATAGAACAAAGTCTCAAAGAAATATTGGCTTATGTAACTTGTCCAAACCTAAGAATCATAGGTGTTCCTCAGGAAGAAGAGAAAGCAACAAGTTTGGAAAACCTATTTGAGGGAGTAACAGAAAAACCTCTCTGACCTTACCAGAGATCTAACATCCACATACAAGAAGCCCAAAGAACTCCCAGAAAATTTTTTGATTCCTTGCAAAAAATCATCTGGCTTTGCAAAGTTAATGTGAAGGAAAGAATTTTAAGAGCAGTGAAATAAAGGCATCAAATAGCATACAAAGGTAAATCTACCAGACTAACAGCAGACTTCTCAGAAGAAACCTCACAAGCCAGAAGGGATTGGGGCCCCATCTTTAATCTCCTCAAACAAAATAACAGTCAGCCAAGGATTTTGTATCCTACAAAATTAAGTTTCAAAAAAAAGGAGAAAGGAAGTGCTTCCCAGAGAAGCAAATACTGAGGGAATTTGCCACCACTAGACCAGTTCTACAAAAATTACTCAAAAGAGTTCTAAATGCTGAAACAAAAGGTCAAAATACACCACTAAAAAATTCAGGAAATCATAAAGTTCACAGGCCTTATGGAACACCAAAAAAATAGAGAAAATAAATAAAGCAACCATATAACAACCAGTATGATTAATAAACTAGTACCTTACATATCAATATTAACTCAATTTAAATGATCTCAATGTCCCACTAAAAAGATATAGACTGGCAGAATGAATTAAAAAAATTTTTAAAAACCAAATATCTGCTGTCTTCAAGAGAGTCACTTAACTCACTAGACTCCTATAGACTCAAAACAAAGGGGTTGTGAAAAATATTCCACAAAAATGGAAACCAGAAACAAGTAGGAGTAACCATTCTTGTAACAGAGAAAACAGACTTTAACAACAGTAAAATAAAAAAAAAAGACAAAGATGGTTATTATATAATGATAAAGAGATCAATACAACAAGAAGACATATACTACTACTACTATATTATTGGAAGCTCTAGCCAGAGCAATCAAGAAAGAAAAAGAAATAAGTGGCACACAAATTGGAAAAGAAGAAATAAAATTATCTCTGTTTTCCAACAATAAGATCTTATACCTAGGGAATTTTAAAGACTCCAGAAAAAGACTCCTGGACTTGATAAATGAATTCAAAAAAGTTTCAAGAAATTAACATACACAAGTCAGCATAGCTAAACATCAATAGCGACCAAGATGAGAATCAAATCAAGAACTCAATTCCACTTACAAAAGTACCCCAAAAGTTAAAATACCTAGAAATATATTTAACTAAGGAGGTGAAAGGTCTCTACAAGGAGAATTACAAAACTCTGATGAAAGAAATTGCAGAAGACACAAACAAATGGAGAAACATCCTATGCTCTTGGTTGAAAGAATCAACATTATTAAAATGACCATATTACCCAAAGTAATCTGCATATTCAATGCAACCCCTATCAAACTACCAACATCATTTTTCACAGAATTAGAAAAAACCAAACCTAAAATATGGAGTCAAAAAAGAGCCAGAATAGCCAAAGAAATCCTGAGCAAAAAGAACAAGGCTGGAAGCATCACATTATCTGGCTTCAAATTATGCTACAAGGCTGTAGTACACAAAACAGCATGGTACTGGTACAAGAGTAGACACATGGACCAATGGAACAGCATAGGGAATCCAGAAAAAAACCCAAATAACTACAACCAACTAATCATTGACAAAGCAGCACAAACATATACCAAGAAAAGAAAACATTCAACAAATGGTGCTGGGAAAATTGGATAGCTACAAGCTGAAAAATAAAACTTGATCTTTATATCTCCCCTTATAAAAAAATTAACACAAGATGGATTAAAGACTTAAATGTCAGACCTGAAACCATAAAAATCCTAGAAAAAAACTCTCATGGACATTGGCCTAGGCAAACAATTTATGGTTAAAACCCCAAAAGCAAATGCAACTGAAACAAAAATAAATAAGTTGCACTTGATTAAACTAAAAAAGTTTCTGCACAGAAAATTATCAACAGAGCTAATAGGCAACCTATAGAATTGAAGAAGTATTTGTAAACTATATATCCAAAAAAGGGCAAATACCCAGAATCTACAAAGAATTCAAATCAGCAATAAAAAAAGTTAATAATCCCATTAAAAAGTGGACAAACAACATGAACAGACACCTCTCAAAAGAAGATATACAAATGGTCAACAAATATAAGAAAAAATGCTCAACATCACTCATAATTAGGGAAATGCAAACTAAAACCACAAAGAGATACCATCTTACGCCAGTAAGAATCGGTCATTATTAAAAAAAAAATAGATGTTGGCATAAATGCAAAGAAAAAGGAATGTTTATACACTGTTTATGGGAATGTAAAATACCAACACCTCTATGGAAAGCAGTATGGAGATTACTCCAAAAACTAAAAGTAGATCTACCATTTGATCCAGTAATCTAGTTATCTACCCTAAAGAACAGAAGTTATTACATAAAAAAGACACCTGCAACCACATGTTCATCACAACACTTTTGCAAATATGAGGAATCATCCTATTTGCCCATCAACCAATCAATGAATAATGAAAATGTGGTGTATGTGTGCACCATAGAATACCACACAGTCATAAAAATAAAAATTAAAAAAAAAAAGAATGAAATCATGTCCAGCAACATGGATGGAGCTGGAGATCATCATCTTAAGTGAACTAACCCAGAAACTGAAAATGAAACACCACATGTTATCACTCATATGCAGACATGAAATGGTCACAAAGATGGAAATAATAGACATTGGGGACACCGATTAGAGGAGTGTGGGGAGCGGGGTTAGGGTTCAGAAACTACCTACAAGGCACAATGTTCACTTTCTGGGAAATGAGCCATCTGAGACCCAATTCCTACCACTATACAATTTGCAAAGTATCTCCATGTAATGAACACTCATGAGTGTGCCCTGAATCTAAAACAAAAGAAAGAAAAAAGACATTTTGGGAACAGCTAGGTATAATGGCAATACTGTACATATGCAGGAGGATATTTTTTGTGTCTGTGAGATAATGTTCTGAAATGTTTAAGAAAAAGTGTAATAATGTCTGCACCTTGCTTTCTTTTTTTTGTTGTTGTTTGTTTGTTTGTTTGAGTTTCACTCTGTCACCCAGACTGGAGTGCAGTGGCCGTTCCCGGCCACCGCAGCCTCGACCTGCTGGGCTCCGGCGATCCTTCTGCCTCAGCCTTCCGAGTAGCCGGAATTACAGGCGTGCGCTACCACGCCCGGCTGATTTTTTGATTTATTGTAGAGATGAGGTCTTGCCTGCCCAGGCGGGTCTCGAACCCACGGGCTCAGGCAATCCACTCACCTCAGCCTGCCAAAGGTGCGGGATTACAGGATGAGCCACCGAGCCCGACTTGCACCTTGCTTTCAAAGGCATTTTTAAAACAATATATATTGAGAAAGAAGTAAAGAGTAAATATCACAAAATGTTAACAGTTGTCAAATCTGGATAATTCAACAGATTGTATTCATTGTATTGTTCTTTTGATTCTTCTGTATGCTTGCAATTTTTTGAAATAAAATTATGGGGGAAAGAGACAACATTTGGATAATAAGTTATAATCCTATCTATGACTGGACCAGTGTGGGTTGGTTGTCCACCCTTGAACCATTACCAAGTATTGATTGACAGGCTAACAAAGTCATATAAAAATACGACTAGTCCTATTCACAACAAACATTTAAAATACAAGGAAGGAGAACAAATTTACAAGGAATTTGAAACTGGAAAAGAATCGTTGTGTCTCAGTCAATCACCAATCTATGTACTATAACATGCAAATTATCCCTAGTTCAAATGTCCTTATTCTTAATTTCCATTTATGAGAAAGAGTAAGCTAAACCATTATCCTTTCTGCAAAACAAAACAAAACAAAACAAAAAAAAGTCTCTTTCTCAATTGCTTCCCTGAAATTGACACAGTTCCTAGCATGTACCTAATAACCAGAAAAACTTTAATAAAGGAGACTTAGGAATTCTTCCAATTATGGTCTTAAAATCTGAGTCCCACTCAACCTGAAAACTATTGACAGTTATCTCTTATTACTACTATTTCTCTAGAGCCTCCACTGCCAACCAAAGAATCTCAGAACCTGCAAACTCTCCTATCACAATCTTTTTTTTTTAACATTCAATAAAGTTTTAAAGCATGCCCATCTTTTTTTATTTTCTAATTTTGTGAGGTGTTTGGTAAGTAAAGACAAAAATAAAAATCTAAGCTTGAATCCTGAATCTACCACTTCTAAAATGTTACTTTGTACAAGTTACTTGGCAAAGATGAGCCTCAGTTTCAACAACTAAAATGAGAATAATCCCACCTACTTTGCAGGGTTGTTGTAAGTATTGGAAACAAGGTGAAACATGTAATAGCTATTTCTGTACATAGGAATCATGATAATGATGACACCCTCTGCCCTTAGAGAGTTCCCCATCTACTAACCTATCTCTTCTTTCCCAAGATTGCTACTTACCCCAACTATTAGAACTTTTGTCCAAAGCATGTCAATGTTCCTCTCTATGGGCAACAAGAACATGAATATACTGGCTATCTGAAGCATCCTAACTGAACAGTATCTTATTTTCATTCGTTCCTTGTTTTGTTTTTTAAACATACCCTAATCCAAATTCATTATAGCGCATCAAGTTCTTAAAGACCTTTTCATATGAAATATTACTTCTCTTTGCACAAAATAAGTAGTATTTTCTTACATTAACCTACTTTTTTCCATAATTAAATAGATTGATACTTTTTTTAGAGTAAGTAAGACCTTGTTACAGAGTGATACATGCCAATAAAACAGAAGACACCAGCTGGCGTATTATCTGGTGAAAATCCATTTTTCCCCAGATTATAGAATCTTTGTTAGATGCAAATGTGTACCAGATAGAAAAACTGCAGTTAAGCTATCTGAAAAAAGGTTTAGGTCCACAGAATTAGAAGAAAATTATTTTGGGAAATTTAAAAAGGAAGACATCATCAGTGCATAAAACAATATGAAACACTAAATATCATTGATATTTGTTCCTAATTGAATATGGGAAATTCAAATACAGATTGGGAACTAGTTGAGATGAAAAATACAATTTATTCAGCTTTATACCACACGTATTTTTTATTCTTTATACCACAAGTATTTACAGAGGTAAAGCAAAGTAAAATCGATGACCAAGAAATAAAAGGAAATGTGCTGTAGAATGTCAGAGGACAGAACCAAGAACAGGTCCAGGGAAGACAAACTCTACATATGTGCTTTGAAAGATGGGTAAAATTTTGAGTGGAAAATGGAAAGAGAAGAGTATACAACATGAAAGTAATGGTGCAAACAATGGAAAATGCAGAACATTTTTCAGGAATAGAAAGTATAGGAAGTAGGAGTTTGGCAAATATTTATGGTAAGTAAAGAACAACAGGAGAGAAATCAAAAACTGAAAAGCTTGATGAGACTACCATTGCCATGCTAAAGATTTTGGATGCTATTCCAGGGTCTTTAAATTCTTTGCTTAAATATTTCTAATGGAATTTTGAAATAAGATGTATACTTCCTTGCACAATTTTTTATATTATGTTATGATATTTTGTCTTACTTTTTTATTTTATTTTATTTTATTTTTTGAGTTGGAGTCTCACTCTGTCACTCAGACTGGAGTGCAGTAGCCGCTCCCGGCCACCGCAGCCTCGACCTGCTGGGCTCCGGCGATCCTTCCGCCTCAGTCTTCCAAGCTGGAACTACAGGTGCACGCTACCACGCCTGGCTGATTTTTGATTTATTGTAGAGATGAGGTCTCGCCAAATTGCCCAAGCAGGTCTCAAACCCGCGGGCTCAGGTAATCCATTCACCTCAGCCTCCCAAAGTGCTGGGATTACAGGCTGAGCCACTGAGCCCGGCCTTATCTTAACTTTAAATAGTTCAAGAATATAATTTCCAGCAATACTGACTTATTTTTTTTAAAAACTGTTATATAAATCTTTTAATGTATCCATTGGAATTCAAAATAATCCATTTGAAAAATATATGCATATGCTCTTCTTAGTCAGAAATTCTGCACTGTTTATTTTTCTTTCCTAAACTCCTGTTTCTATTCCCTTTCCCCCACAGAGTTTTATCCTAAAATTCTCAAGTTTTTTCTCATCACCTTTTCATACTTTTCTTACAAATATACGTTTACTGTATAAATGAAATTTGTTTATTTTCTGTTCCCACAAGGCTATGTTTTTACAAAAGTGTTCCAGATTAAATTATCATTACAATGATCATCAGTACACAATTAGCTAAAACATAAATATTTTACAGGTTTTGATAATATTATTAAATATAAAAGTTAAAATGTTATTAGAATTTATGGCTTAATAAAATGAATGAGCCTTTTTATGTATTTTTTTAAATGTTTAGAAATGTCTTTATTGGCACCGATTAATAATTTAACTAGTTTAAACATCATTTTCTTTTATTATTTTGAAGGTACTGCATTATTGTCTCTTTTTTTAGATATGACCTTTTAAAAATCTTATTTCATGAATAATCATGTCTTACAAAAGAGTAGCTTCAGCATCAATTTTGGTTTTTTTTTTCTTTTATAGATGTTTATAGGTGTTATGTAAATAAGAATATATCAGAGTGAAATAAGTTCTCTTATAGAAATATCACTTAATTCTTTGAGCTTTTGAGTTATATGTCAAAAATCACAATGGTTTGTCCATGAAAAATTATTTGAAGCTATCATCTGATGACTCAATTAGATCCACCTTAATTTTATTCACAGCAAGGAATAAGATATTATCTTAATTACAAGAAAATGTTATTCAAGTCCAATTATCACCAATATTTCAAACTGTCCCTTTTTGGACACTTCAGAAATTTTGCAGTCTGGGTCAATGCACAAGATTCAGGATGAGTGAGACAGGCAGGCATTTCTTTCGTCGGGTGGGAGAAGAACAATTACAAAAGAAGTCATTGGAAAGGAAAACCCCAAATTCCATCCCATTTTTACAGCAGGCAGATCAATTAGAAAAAATTGAGAACCTGGAAACTAATATCCATAAAACTACCTGTGCCTGAGATATGTGTACCCACCTCCTGAGGCATATGTACCCAGTTAGAAGACTGCCAAAACCGGGGACAACTGATGGGGTTTGAGCAGGGAAGAGATACTATTATAACTACCTTTTAGAAATATTAAGCTAGAAGTAAGGTACAGATTGGATTGAAAGGGGGAATTGTTCAAAGCATAGAGACAAGTAGAGACGTTATTATAGTAGATCAGGAGGTATTAAGGAGGGTATGAACTGAAATATTAGCTTTGAAGTAGAAAGGAGTGAAAGATATTATAAAATAAGAATCAACGTGGTTTAGTAACCACCCATTCTAGTGCTACCCTTTGGAGTCACAAATCTTTGGATATGCTTATCACCACCCTCTTTCCTTTAAATATTTGAAAATTACTTTACATCTCTCTTACATTTTCCCTTCTACTAGCTGAAAATGTCCATCCCCTCTCACTGTACTTCATATGACATAGATTTTAACAGTCTCATTTTCTTGCCTATAAATGACCTGTTCAAGTGTGACTCTTCCAAAAGAAGGCACCTTTAGTCACACCCACCAGTGGAGACTATACAGGAAACTTACCTTTCCTCTTCTGGATGCCATAACTTAACGCAGTTGTGACGGTGGGATCCAATGGTCCAATAACATGAACATCTTATTAGTAAAAATAATCCAAGAAAATGGCATAATTTCACTGCACCTCTGCTTTCCATTTATACATATATTTCATATTCATCCATCTTACAAAAAAACAGAGAAGTTTTAAAAACAATTAAGACATTCAGTATTAGAATGATCAATTTCCAACCCTCATCATTCCTGTGCAGAAATCAAAATCTTAAATTGCTATAAGAAAAACTATTGCTTTAAGAAAGTCAGCTCAATTTACAATCTAAATAGTCTGAAGCAAAAATATTTCAATACTAACACAATTCATTCATTTACTTAAACTCCCAAATGCTAATGAATATATTATGAGATTAGATAGTGTTCCCCTCTCTGTGGGAAAAGTTCAAACAAAGAAGACAAAAAGAAAAATTATTCCCCAAATAGAAAACAAAACAATATTTTAAATCCAGACAAGTGTTTATACCTTAACATGCTATTTTACAATGTTTCAAAGAGAAAATATGTTCAACAAAAAATAAAAAACTTTCTTTTTTATTATGTCCTTCTTTATTATTAGGAAACCACTGAAACAGAAGTCACATTTGTTTTGCTAAATTCCTAGAAGAGACAAATCATTATTTAAAATAGAAACAGTGAGGTGTTAAAGGCTCTTGCACAGGTCTTAAATACAGTCAACTCAAACTATGAGTTTAGTTTCTCTCATTGCTAAATGAAATAAATGGTCAAGATGTTAAAAGTCAGAGGAAAATTGGCAGAAGGCCTGGAAGACTCAAGTACAAAGTCTGGAAGAATGAGATTAGTTTCTAACATTTTTAATGTTTTCATTTTTCAAAAGAACCAAATTCTCATATGGTTTAAACTGGTCTTTCTTTATAATCTTAAAGTCCCTTAATTATCCACAACTAAATTCTCTCCACTCACACCTCCTAGTTATCCAAAAGACACTGACAACAGATTTGACACAGAGTTTTTAAGTTGCCTACAGGCAGGAAATACTTGTAATCAGGATATTGCTATTGTCCCTATAGCTGTTTTGCATTTTATATAATTTCTGCAAAGGTTTTTGTGAATAGTTGAAGTCCTATACAGTAAATAAAATTGTGTTTAGAGGAGTTAGGCTCAGTTCTTATTGCCAGCCAAGTTTAATGTTTTATAATATTTCAGAGCTAAATGTTTCATCTGTTGATAAGGTGACTTCTCCCATTTTAATAATTATTGATAAAGAATGTGTATTTTTAAGTTTAGAGGTCAAAGTGAAAAAAGGAAAAATATAGCTACCAAGATAATCAACACCAATGGGCAAATAAACATTTAGCAGTGTTCCAAAAGACTATGAGAAAATTTTAACAAGTATTTCCATGAGCAAACCTATTAGAGTGCTAGAAATATTCTATATCTTGATCTAGAATGTGGTTGTGTGAGGGTATACCTGTATGAAAATGTGTCGTCATACATTTACATTTGATACATTTCATTCTATGTAAGTTATATCTCAATAAGAAAGAGAAATTGTATCCATAAGTTGATCTTTTCTTAGTGACACTAATATTCACTTTTTGTTTTGCTTTGTTTGGAGTTAAGCCCGTCAGTTATCACAATGGTAAAGAGCACATAGGTCCTCTACACATAGGTTTTCAAGCGCCAAAGACATTTATATTAAAACTCTAAAATGCTCTTGAGTTGAGATATCCCTTCCTGTCTAATCAAATCTCAGAAATCCATGGTCAATACTTGATTTGCAACAAGCAGAATGGTCACCTTTATTGTGACATGTGTTATGCCAAATGATTACTGTGCCCAAAGTCTTCAACTGGCATGACAGAACATTAGAAATTTCTACTCTTAATCAAACCCTTGGATAAATATATTGGAGTATTTAGTTTAAAATGCAATTTTTTTCTCAGGTCTCCCATAGTCACCTAACGAGCTTTGAAATAATGGAACATGGGGCAAGTTTTATTTATTTATTTTTATTTATTTATTTTTATTTTAAAGATGTGGGTTACAATTCAGGGTTAGGTATACAAATGTTCATAATGCAGGTACCCTTGCTGATGAGGTATGCAGGGCAAGTTTTATTGGTGTGTTTTTAAAATCCAGAGTATGGATATTGCTCATGAAGGATATGACCCACATGCCACATCAGGATGTTATTTGCTAACAGAAATGGGTAACATGGTAGGAGAGAGGGAGGAGAGAGAAGCAAAACTCAGTTTTATCCTACTAATCGCATGAAAAGATTGTTCAAATATTAACAATGCTACCAGCTCATCCCCCAACACCAGGGATAGGATACATGCTGGAATTTCAGATGTGGGAAGCACAGAGAAGGGAAGGAGGGAAGGGGGAAAAAAAGCTAGTTTCCAAAATTTTTTCAGCCCCAAAGCAGAAGAAAATACACTGGAATAATGAACCAGGAAACCTGGATTCAGTCTCAACTCTGTCACTACCTAGTTGTGCAGTTATCACTTAATTTCTCCTATTTGCCATTTCTTCATCTATAAAAGGAAGAGGTAGAATGAAATGATATATAAGCCCAAGGATTCCAAGTGCTCCCGGTCTTGCTGAATTATAATATCTCCTACCGTGTCTGTTGGGTTCTATAATTTTTCAGTAAGAGAGGAGAAATGTTTCCACTTGTAGTAGGAGGTTCTCATTGTTTATTTCCATGTCTACCGTAGCAACATTCAAGCATGCCAAAATCACAGAAATGTCTGGCTCTCTCTCGAGCATGCTCTTGGGGCATGCTTTCCAAAGAAGCAGACTTAAAACAATGAGGGAAAACAGGGGGATTTTCTACATCTCCCCCAAGATAATATATCATTGAAAGGATTCAGAATTAGTCCGTTAGTACTTTTGCTAATGGTATCAATTTCCTTCAGGTTTTTGTGTTGAAATTTATAGGTGATATTCATTGGATTTTACCAAAAACATACTGTTTACACTTAAAATTATAAACATTATTCTATTTCAGAAGCTAAATTTGCTCACAGAGCTAAAAATTGTTCAGCTACCACAAGTCCATAGATTTTAAGTGTGAGGTCTTTTTTGTAAGTTTCAAAGCAGGACCTCAAAAAAGACAACTTTTATGGATTGGATTGCCGTTTGCAACGTGAGAAAGATATTAAGGAGTTTGACATGTATTCTGTCAGTGACAATAACATCCAATGACAGCAGATGCAAAGTGTTGCAGACCTGTGAATGTAAAAGCCCTGTCACATTATCTAGGATCTTGCACTATCAAAATAACTCGGACATACAACAAATGCATGTAAAAATAAAAAGTAAGCGTTGCTCTTGCTTGGAAAACAAGTTTCAGAGATAGGAATAGGGCCTCAGGGACCGTGGCATCCATCAAATCATGAACAGGGTGAGCAGCATGGTTCTATTTTATTTGGTAAACACACCCGGAGGGGCTCCTTGTTCATCCACTGCTGCCCTCAAAAACACCTGCCCTAATCCTTGGTTGGAGTTGAGAGAGGTGAGCAAGAAAGGGCACAAGAGAGTTGGTTTAAAATAAAAATTTGGGCCACATATATACGATCCAGAGGTGAGAGAAAAAAAATCCTCAGTTATTTTTATTCTGACTCTGGTGTAATAAACATACTCCATTCTTCAGAAAATTAGAAGAACTAAAGGTATGTTTAAGTTGGTAGTTGATTCTGTTTAACATTTTATCATTTTCATTTGTTTTCACAATGAAAATGTAAAACTAAATTTCTACCCAGCATATTTTCTTAAAAAAGAAAAGCATAGTTTGAATAATAAGCTTACTTTCAGCTGCATACCATTCTCATTTCTGTAAATCCAGTCCTAAACAACCCTGATTTTAAATTAAAAGAAAAGTTCACTCTCCTTTTTATGTAATTTCTAAAAATAGTTTGCTTAGCTAAATATGTAGGTCCTGTAGAATTGGCTAGATTTATGAAACATTCTTTAATAAACCAAACAATGACTATATAAAAAGCAGATGCAATACCTTTGTAATTCAATTTTATAGTTTAAAAATATTCTACATGGAAGTGCCAAATTCTGCCCTGCAGAGACACAGGGCTCCCGCTGACGTCAATAAGAGCCACACACCCACAAAGGAGGGCAAAACTATGCCCTGAGCACTTAAATTTAGTAATCCATTAGGCGCAGTGAGGAAGAAAAAGATCAGTTCAAATACCATCTCATCAGCATTTAAATCTGCCAGAGTTAAATGCTGTGTGAGGCATGCTTAAACCTACAGAGCTTCTGGATGTAGAAAGAAACATAAGAGCAAAAGAACAGTAATTTTTCATACAAAAATTTAATTTGAATTCTATGCATACTTCTATTCCCTAGGATAACATTCATACCTTTTTTGTTCGTGTGTTTGTTTGATCATTTAAGATGGTTGAAGATTTCCTGAAATAAAATGTAGAACTTGAAGTTGTATGATCAAGGAAAAGCCTATTCCTTAAATGAATAAAAAGAGAATTTACACACAAACTAATGACTGCTTCTGATATAAGCCAGCACTTCTGTATTCACTTAAATAAGACAAAGGAAAGACAACAGGAAGAGAGAAAGGCTACCAGTTGCAAGATCCAAGTGATATTTCCAGAGAAGCCACTGACTTCCTGTGTAACTTTAGTACCCTAGTTGTGACTTATAGAAAGCTATTAACTGTATACTGTTGAAATAGTGAGAATACAGTACCATAAAAAGCATAGAAACACTTTAAAAATTTACATCTATCATAGAAAAATGAAGTAGTAGTAGCAGACATGTCATCTGGATATAACTTGAAATTCAAATACTCTTATCATGAATGATGTTACCTTATCAGACTATGTTATTAGTAAAATTTTCCACAAGAGAGTTAATTTCCCTACTGCTCCACAATTCTTTTTAAACTGAGGGATATACCAGGTGAATTTAATTTTAAAGCAGGACGAGTTACACAACCTTTTCTCTAATAAGTCTTCCTTCTTTCTAGTCATTTCCCCTTTTGCTCAGTTTACTTTCTGATGCCAGAACAATCTTACTAAAAAATCTTCTTCCCAACTGAAATACTTTTGTTGCCTCTCCATTTAACTAAAGACAAGTCAAAATGCCCTAACCTAACAAGCAAGCTTCTCTTTAGTTTGAACTCCAATCCCCAGTAGTCAACATGAACTGTTCACTATTCCCCTACAAAGGCACCCATACTTACCCTTTCTGTGCCTTTGCCACTTTGCTCTGCCTGCCAACAACCACATCTCCAGAAATCACACTCTAGATGTATTTCAAAGTCAGTCCACAAATTGTCTCCTCCACAGTGCCTTCCACAGTGCTCCTAGCTAGAAGTACTTTCTTCCTCAGCTGAACTTCCCACAGCAATTAGCTTGTACTTCCTTTACTGCAATGAATTACCTTCTTCAGATTTAATTACTAATATGTGATTTGTCTTCCTTTCTTATTGCTTATAAACACATTATAGGCAGGTTATATATTTAATTATTGGTTGCATATTTAATTAATGGTGAATTATTGGTTAAGTCATAAAATATCTTAACCAATAATTCACCAGCATTGCAAGAGTCAAAGATAATTGCTGGCAAAGAAAAGAATTAGTATACAATGTTATAATTATTAGTGGGGAAACAATCATTATAGTCCAAGTCAAAATAGAGTAAAATACTGGCGTCATCTCAAGAGTGGTCAGAGAGCCAAAGAGTACTATAAAATGTTCTGGCGCAAGAGGCTTCTAGTCTGGCAATGAGAATTTCCTCCCTGGGCCCGTCTTTAAATGTGAAAATATCATTTGTTATTGTATTGCTGGTGAGAGACAAAGAGAGAGGTAGCTGAGGAGATTTTTTGTCATCACAATCTAATACTCACAACTCCTCTAAATACTACTCTCATTGACTTGGGAAGCACAATAGGTTTTATAAAAGACAGACTCAAAATAATGCCTATGAGAAAGTTCTTCCACTTCTTTTTCCTGACATAAACAAGTCCCTAATGTCGTGTGCTATCTCTTGTCTCTGTTCCCTGGAGATTGAGGGTCAGAGACTGTGAGTTGCAAAGTTGAAATCAGGTTGAAAAGACAGGAAATAGGATGATTTGGCTAGATGACAGAAGTAGGACTGCAGGAAACTTTTCAGAGGATGTCATCAATTACGTGAGATGTCATGGAGAGCACTTAACTCTTTCCAGCTGTGTGGAACCTAATCAGCTGATTCACCTGTAGCACTTATGGAGTGTGTGAATGTTGAACCCATTCCCAGGATTTCTGATTTAGTGAAACTGGCTTGGAGGGCACTTGTATTTTTAACGAGCATCTGGGACACTATGCTGCATAAGCCAGAGATGAAGATTCAAGTTCAGTTTAAAACTTATTTTCCTTTGTTAATTCCAGTACCCTCATATAATAAAACTAACTCATTATGTCAACAACTTCAAGTGTCCAATCACTGCTACTAGGTTCATCAAGGAAAGGTAATCAGATTACACAGTGACTATACACAGAACAAGAATGTTTTATTGTCTTATTGATTAGCCAGTTATAATTATAGACAAAATTTTCAGGGAATGGACATGTCTATAAACACCAAGAAGAGTTTGCTAATCAAAAGCAAAACAACTTTATTTTACCCCTTGTAAGGAAATCACCTGTTTGGCCATAATGCAACAAAATTTCATTGATATAATAAATATTTTCATTTTAAAAAGATACTGTTTTAAGTAGGTAAAGTAAGACATACAAATATATCTAGGATATGTATTTTAGGATATTTGATACAGCACACAATTGCTTAATTCCTTCCTCTCTTAATTCAATTCTCCCACGATGCATAAGTGAAAAAGTATATCTAAGGCTTATTTCTTTTTCTGGAAATTCGTGTTTTCTTTCTCCCCCTCTCTCCAACTACTTCTTTCTTTTCCTTTACTATTAGAAGCAACAACTGAGTCTCATCACTTGGATATTGCTGTTTGAATAAGAAGCCACTCTGAATTACACATTTGAATCTAACACAATCTATCTGAAATCCCTGAGCCTCAAAAATCTTGACTGAAAATAGCATTTTCTTATGAGGTATTTAGTCCTATCTGCTACGTGTTTTCAGTCTATCACATTACCTGAAAATGAAGCAATGGAAAATACGATGGTGAAAGTTATTCATAATGTAGAAATTTGCAAGAGGCTGCTTCAGGTTTCTTAATTATCAGGTTGCTTTTTCTGGCTCATTTTTCTCTTTTAACATTTTCCTCTGTTCTTTTTATCAGAACAGAATTTTGTCACAGCTCTAGTTAGATTTTCCAAATGGAAAACTTTCCCCTTTTCCTAACCATCATCAATATTGTTTTATTTCAAAACTCAAATGTTTTAAAGTTTACTTGAAAAGGAAATTCTTTATTTAGCTATATTAGATAGAGACCAGCTGATTCTACAGTAAAAATAAGCAAAAAGTAATAGCTATAAAAACAGAGAAAAAAATTAACCTTACTTCAGAAAAATAACCAAATGTCTTTGCACTCAGTCTAAGTAAAGGTTATCGTAATATCATAGGATAGAGAGTATCATAAGCCAAAGGGAAATATGAACAAAAGAGAAAACAAAGAAAGTATCACCCAGGAGACAACAATTCAAACAGACGCTTTATAATCCTGAATCTTCCCAATATCAAATTCAATCTCTCAAAAATTTTTAGTTCATGTGACAGTTTTTTAAATATGCTGCCCATGGCTTAGTACAAAGTCAAATACTACTTTACATTGGAACACATCAAGTCAACTCCAAAAGTTCTCATGCAGCAAAATTCCTTCTTTAATTCCTCCTCTGATTACCAACTCTTCCTGACTCAAAATCCAAAATGGCCGGGCAAATAAGGGTCACACTGACTGAAAAAAGGAGACACACTCAACTCATATGTGGAAAATCAGATGAGAAAGGAAAATGATCTTCCTAAATGAACTTATGCACCAACCAAAAATGACCAATGTGGTAAACTTAGACCAGATACATTATACACACAATACACACACACACACACACACACACACACACACACACTTTATCTTCAACAACTAACTGAGCCTGATCTTCACCTTGTTTTCACTTGCTCACATAGGCTTGAAGAGTAAAAACACAAAAGTGAACTCCAAGAGTGCTGAGGATTTTCCATTCATCTTTCCCTTGATACTTCTTCCTAAAATGGCATAAAAAGCATATATGCACAAGCATGTAACTGTACATGCCTAAGCAGAGTATCTTTTATCTGAAAGGATTGAATAAATATTTGGGGGAAAAGGAAGAAAAAAAGATAAAGGAGGAACAGTGTCATATTGAGTGATGCAATGTTTAAAAATTGGTTATATTATTAATCATTGTATAATAGTTATTATACTAGTCATTATACTATTATGTTTCCATTAGCCATAAGAACTCTGGTTAGCCGGGCTCGGTGGCTCAGCCTGTAATCCCATGCCTTTGGGAGGCTGAGGTGAGTGGACTGCCTGAGCCCGCAGGTTCAAGACCCACCTGGGCAGCGAGACCTCATCTCTACAATAAATCAAAAAATCAGCCGGGCGTGGTAGCACATGCCTGTAATTCTGGCTACTCGGAAGGCTGAGGCGGAAGGATCGCCGGAACCCAGCAGGTCGAGGCTGCGGTGGCCGGGAGTGGCCACTGCACTCCAGTCTGGGCGACAGAGTAAGACTCCAACTCAAAAAAAGAACTGTGATTACATTAGCCATACGAACTGTGGTTAGTTACACATATGTGTTTGTGTCTATGTGTGTTTGTGTGTGCATGTTAAAATATAAACTTTGTAAAATACAAATCTCTTTGTGTGATTTCTCTCCCCAATTACTACCTAGAGGACAGAATTCAAACATTCTTCTCTGACTGGATTCATTAAGTCTTCTTCTATTTCACACCAGCCTATTAAAAACAGAGCTACAGTTACTCCTGCTTAGAAATTTATTTTTAATTTTTAATATGTAGGCTGCAATTCAGGGTTAGGTATACAAATGTCCATTATGTAGATACCCTCGGTGATGAGGTGTGGCCCCCCTTCCCTGGCAGTTTCCCACTACTGCTAATTCCTTTCTTATAGTATTATGATAGTTGTTCAAGGTCCACTTATGAGTGAAAACACGTGATATTCGGTTCTTTGTTTCTGTGATAGATCACTCAATATTGTAGCCTCTACGCCCATCCAAGTTGCTGTGACATTCATAATTTTGTCTTTCTCTATGGCTGCATAATATTCCATCATGTATATGTACCATATTTTTCTTATACAGTCTTCTTTCGGTGGACAGCATGGTTGGTTCTATGTTTTTGCTATTGCAAACAAAGTTGCAATAAATACGCATGTGCAGGTATCTTTTTCATAGAGTGATTTAAGTTCCTCCGAGTATATTCCCAGTAGCAGGATTGCGGGGTTGTATGGAAGGTCAATTTTTAGATCTTTTAGGAATCGTCACAGTTTTCCACAGATAGTTTACACTCCCACCAACGGTGTAGAAGTGTTCCCTTTTCGCCTCGTCCTCTCCAGCATCTGTTGCTTTTTGTTTTTTTGGTTTTTTAATTTTTATTTTTAAAATGTGGGGTACAATTCAGGGTTAGGTATTCAAATGTTCATTATTCAGGTACCCTTGTTGATGAGGTGTGCCCCTTCTCTGCCCCCAGTACTCTTTATACCAACTTCATGCACCCAATCCCTTCATCTGGACAATTCCCGCATACCCTTTGAGATAATACTTTCTACTGGAAGCCCTTTCTGATCTCCTCCTTCACCCCAGATTGGCTTCCTTTTTGCATCCAGAATATAAAATGACTTGTTAACACTATCTTATTGCCACCTCTTCACTCCTATATTTCCTAACTAGATTTTAACCTCTTGCTGATAGCAACTATATGGCATCAGCTCTATAGTCCTAAGGCTTAACCATGCCTAGTATGCAGTGGGTGATCAACAATATTTGTTAAATTACTAAACAAAATCTCCGCTTGTTCATGTGCAAACAACAGTTTATATGACAAATAGGTTAAAAAGGCAAAAACTAGAGACAATTGTAAGATCCAAAAACCACTTTACAATTATTATTCTTAAAGACAGGGCTATTTTTTTCCCTATTCATGTGTCTCTAAGTTTTAGGTCTGTTCTTATTATATCAATGACCCTTAAAAAGTGACCAGTAAATTAATGTTGCTCATTTATTCTTTTTTATCTCTTTTAATATAACTTTTAATACAAATGAGCCTAGACCTTAAATAGGAGAGCAACCTGCAGAAAAGGATTTCTTTTTCCCTTATCTCAGGAAGCAGTCAAATTGAGACAGCACCACCTTTCTCCTTGGTTTTTAAATGTGTGTGCATCTGTATGGTGTTCGCCAACATCTCTCAAGGACTTCCAGTTCATAGCTGACACTGTCTTGTTAATGTCATGAAATTTCAACTGTACAAAGCAACTATTTTTCTGATCATTGTTTAAGACAGAACTAGTATAACTTTTCCTTCAATGCCTTGAATTGTGCTGAACACAGAGCAAATACTCAATATGGACTTGATGCTTGACAAATAAAACAGTCAATTTTCAAATTAGTCTCAAGTCACGTCTTTCTTTCTGCTCACTCAGGCCAATACAAGTTAAGTGTGATGAGAATCTTTTACCTAAGAAGTGGAGCTAACCAACTCGTTGACAGTTTTGTTCCCATGATTCCCTTTTCAACATCAACAATGCTTTATGATGGATAACCACATTTTAACCTAAGCATATATATCACACATCTCAACCTTTTCAAATGAAGGCCACAGTGATATCCACCAAGTACTCTGTCTTCTCTAACTTTAAATGGTAGCATAATGTTCTCCCACTGTCTGGGAAGAGAGGTCAGCTACAGGCGGTAAAGTGCTTGCATTCTTTGTATGTGGGGAGGAGTCAAGAGCAAGAAGTACTGAAGCTGGAATCTCTTACAAGCCACTGGCCACAATTAGACCAATGATACTTATATTTGCTTAAGAAAGATGCCTAAGATGGCAGGATTTTCCAAGATAGACACCTCGTTAGAAATCACACTGATGTGGGGAGAGACTTTTTCCCAATTTTAGTAACTTCTTAAGATTCAGGTAGCTTTTCTTAGAGTCCTTATTCAGAATAAACCAAGACTTAGTTTCCACCCTAAACTTCTTCAACAATTTTTTTTTCTAAAACCATCTTACAAAAAACAATTTATCTGGCAGTTGAGGGAAACTGCCAGGGGAGGGAGTGACACACCTCATCAACAAGGGTACCTGCATAATGAACATTTGTATACCTAACCCTGAATTGTGCCCCACTTCTTTAAAATAAAGAAAAAAATAATATAATATAATATAATATAATATATTTTAAAAATTCATCATTACCTAACAGCTCTTATTATCACTCTCATCAAATATGGAAAGGCCACTATCAGAGTTTTTATAAAGAGTTCCAAACTATACAAAACGCAAAAATAAATAAATAAAAAGCATAAAGATCAAAAGGAAAGAAGTAAAACTATCTCTTTAAGGAGATAATATGATTGTTTACAAAGAAAAAGCTAAGAAATAAGCTCATACATACATAAGAACAAAGTCATGAATAGAGCAAGGTTGCAGGGTACAAGGTCAATAAACAAAAGTAAATTCTGCTTCTACATTCTAGTAACAAACAAATGGAAAATAAAATTTTAAAATAATTATAAAATGAAAATAAAAATACATCTGCAAAATTTTTGAGATGCAGCAAAAGCATTGCTTAGAGGGAAATTTATAGCACTGTATAAGAAATAAACACCCTGAATAGCCCCATATCTATTAAAGAAATTGAATTAGGAATTGATAACTTTCCAAAACAGAAATAACCAGACCTAGATGGGTTCACTAGTGAATTCTACCAAATACTTAAAGAAGACGTTCTGGCAATCCCCTATAATCTCTTTCAAAGAATAGAAGCACAAGGACTACCTCCTAATTAATTCTATGAGACCAGCATTATGCTAATGCATTACAAGAAAACTACAAGGCAATACATGGGTGAAAGAATCCTCAACAAAATGTTAACTAATTGATTCAACAACATATTAAAAGCGTTATATACCATAAATAAGTAGGATTTATCCTGGATATACAAGGTTGGTTCAACATTTGGATATCAATTAATGTAATACATCATGTCAACAGGCTAACAAAGAAAAATTATATGATTATATCAAAAGATGCAGAAAAAAACGTTTGACAAAACCAAACACCCATTCATGATGAAAAAAAAAAAAAAAAAAACCTAGAAATAGAGAAGGAACTACCTCAACTGGGAAAAGAATACCCACAAAAAAAACAGAAACTTACCCACTAAGATCAGAAACAAGGCAAAAATATCCCTCTCACCTTTCCTTTTTAACACTGTATTGGAAGTACTAGCTAGAGAAGAATACAGTGGCAATGAGTAAATTTGAGCCACGCCTTGATTCATACTAAGGTGTTAACAATTTTACCCACCATTGCTTTTACCCCCATCAGGACAAATATCTATTCAGTGAAGAAATGCAAATAGTATTTTAATATTATTATAAAATTTGTTTGGCCTCATAAACCCTCTGAAGAATTTCAGGGACTCCCGTAGATCTGTGAACCATATTTTGAAAGTCACTTTGATGGGCAAATAGACCAATGAAGTAGACTAGAAATTTAAGAAATATACTCACACAAATATATTTTGATTTTCATGGCACCAAGGCAAACAATGAAGTATTTTTAACCAATAAAAGTAGAATAACCAGATATACACATTGGAAAAAAATGGCTTTAGATCCTATCTCACACCGTATATAAATAAGTAATTTGAAATAGATTTTAAAAATCTAAATATAAAAGCTGGAGTTATAAAACTTCCAGGAGAAAAAAGAGGCCAGGCATAATGGTTTACATTTGTAATCCCAACATTTTGGGAGACGGAGGTAAAACTGCTTGAGCCCAGGAGTTAGAGAACAGCTGGGGAAACATGACAAGACCTCATCTCTACAAAAATAGTTCAGGTTTTTCAGCGCATGTCTGTAGCTCCAGCAACTTGGGAGGCTGAGGTGGGAGAATATACTGAGCCCAGGAAGTGGGCTGCAGTAAACCATGATCATGCCACTGCATTCCGGCCTGGGCAAGAGTGTGAGACCCTGACAAACAGAAAATGTATAAATAAATCTTCTAGGAGAAAAAGAGGATACCTTTATATTCTTAGACTAAATGACGATTTTTTTAAAGAGAAAAAATTAATCATAAAAAAATCCAAATAAAAAGCTTCTGCACAGCAAAGGGAAAATCAACAAAATGAATAGACAGCCGACAGAATGAGAGAAAATAGTTGCAAACTATACATATAATAAGGGGTCAATATCAAAACATATAAAAGAACTCAAAAAACTTAATAGTAAGAAAGTAAATAATCTGATTCAAAAATAAATAACAGATCTGAATAGACATTTCTCTAAAGAAGACACAAAAATTGCCCTGATAAATATATGAAAAATTGCTCAACATCAGTAATCATCAGAAAAATGTGAACAAAGACCACAGTGAGCTACCACTCACACCAGTTAGAATGGCTATTATTAAAAATAATAATAATAACAAATGTTGGCAAGGATGGGAAGAAAAGGGAGTTCTCACACACTGTTGGTGGGAATGTAAATTAGTATAGTCATTATGGAGATTTCTCAAAATTTAAAAAAAATAGAATATGATCCAGCAATTCCACTGCTAGGTATATATCCAAAGGAAATGAAATCAATAGTATGTCAAAGAGGTAGCTGCATCACCTTTTTATTGAAGCATTATTTACAATAGCAAAACTATGGAATCAACCTAAGTGTTCATCAACAGATGAATAGATTAAGAAAATATGGCAGATTACACAATGAAATAATATTCTGTCATAAAAAGGAAATGTTGCCACTTGAAACCACATGGATGAACTTGGAGGACATTATTTTAAGTGAAATAAGCACAGAAAGATGAATACTGCATGATCTCACATTTACATGGCATCTAAAAAATTTGACCTCAGAGAGTATAATGGTGATTCCCGGGGCTGAGGGGGTTGGGGATTGAGGGGTAGATGGTGGTCAAAAAAAAAAAAAATTCAGTTAAGTAAGAGGAATAAGTTCAGGAAATCTATTGTACAACATGGTGACTATAGTTAATAATGTATCATAATCTTGAAAAATGCCAAGAAAGTGGATATAAAGTGTTCTCACTACAAAAATGATAACCATATTGGGTTATGTGTATGTTAATGAACTAAATCTAGTTCCAAGATGTATATGTATACACTTCAAAACAATAAGTTGTACAATTTGTCAGGCCAAAGTGGGAGAACAGCTTGATGCCAGGAGTTTGAGACCAGACTGGGCAACATAGTGAGACCTCATCTCTACAAAAAATTAGCTGGGCATGGTGGCATGCACCTGTACTCCCAGCTGCTCAGGAGGCTGAGGGGAAAGGATTGCTTGAGCCCAGTTGATCAAGGCTGTGGTGAGCCGTAATACCACTGCCATCTAGCCTGAATGACAGAGTGAGACCCCAACTCAAAAAAAAGTAAAAAATTATCTAATCTTTTTTTTATAAAAATGTCTACTCCACAGCCTTTCTTTCCCCTCAGACACCATATACCACAACTATACAAATTGACTGACATGGACCTAATTGGATAACCTCAGCATGTCAGACATTTTTACCTAATTGGAGAAATGGATTTTCTCCTTTATCATCATCACCTCACTACATGCTTGTGTATCATAGTTGAGTCAGATCTAAAGTATGTACTCCTTTACATTTAAAGAGAAGCAATTTAAATTTCATTATTTAACTTTAGATCAGAATCTCTACTTCTAGTCTGCAGCAGAACGCTTTCAAAAGTAGATGAATTGCTTAGCCTGCTGCATGGTGATAGTGACTCATTTGAATAACTAATGTGAGAGGGGAAATATGAGGTCACTAAAGAGGAAGCTGTAAATAAAATTATCACCAGCAGTATCTTACCATGCACTAACAGCTGCTTATATAAAGCAATCACGTTTAGCTCCATCTCCTGCATTGATGCCAGTGGCACCACCAACAAAGCACAGATGCACACCACATGAGCAGGTGCAAGGATGATTCCATGAGCCGTGTGGTGGCTGTTTGGAGACAGTAGTGAGCCATCCCACACTAGAATTATATATACATCTGTTATATATCCAGCATTTCATTATGGAAAAATCTTTGCATTCATTTAACCCCTTTGGTGATGCATTCATTTAGCTGGACAAAATATTTCGTGAATATTCATTAGTGTGTCTTATTTACATAGTCACAAGCTATTAGAGACTGCAGCCAATATTCTAAAACCAGAACTCTGTATTAGCCGTCGTTCATGTACAACCGTAGTACCACGATGTTTCATGTTCTTAATGATTCCAAAGCATTACAAGATTGTGAAGTCCTTTCTAAACCAAAAAAAGTAAATTCAACTCCAAATTAAATTTCGACTGAAAATTAAAATTGTAATGTGATACTATCTCTGGTCTTTTAAATTGGCAAAGATTTAGAGAAATGAAGGAAGTATAGGGAAATGGGTCCCATAAACACTACTTAATATAAAGTAGTACAAACTTTTTAGAAGAACAGTTTGTCAAAATACATGAAAAGTCTTACAAATAATAATGGCTACTATTTATATGGTACTGATTATAAGTCATATAAGTATCATATTTTTCACGTACTAACTTGTCCTAAAAATATCTCTGTGAGATAGAAATCATTATTAGCCTCATTTTAAAGATAAACTGAGTGTCAGAAAAATTAATTAGCCTGTCCAAGGTCACACAGCTAATAAATGGCAGAACCAGGATCTGAGCATAGAAAATCTGTCTTCAACAGTCTGTGCACTTAATAGTCACATTATATTATATCTCAGATACACAGAACTTCAAACTCCAATTCCTCAACCAGAAATTTATTCAAAGAATAAAATAAAAAATATATACAAAAGTGTATCTACAGAGTATTGTAATAGCATTATTAATAATAATAGAAAATATTCAAATGATCTAAATAGTCCATTGTAAAAAAATTATAATATATCCATGTGGAAAACTGCTATTAAGACATTTTTAAATGTTAATTTTAATAAAACAGAAAGTGGTTATGCATAGTAAGACCTTGCACTGGCTTTTTCTCATTTGTACTCCCCCAACTCTACCCTTTTTTGCCCTACTCCATGCCCTGAGAGTTTAACCCCATGGACCTTCCTCAAAGCTGGCTCCCACCTGGGTTCTGCCAGTAAGATTGAGAGAAGACTGGAACAGAAAGACAGAAAAAAAGCTGGAGTTCAGATTATTTCTTTTTCCAGTCTTGCCCTGTGGTTGTGATAGTGGTGGCGTCCCTTCTAAATAACAGTTCCTGGTATGAGCTCCTCCTCCAGGAGACTGGCTTTCACTGGGCTCCAATGAGACATTTTTTTTCCAAATCCTCTAGACTAGGGAGGTAACAGACCCCCACTGTTAGTTTCCAAGTACCCTCACCTCCTTTGTTGGCCCCTATAGTACCACCCACACTTAGGCAAGTCATTTTTTAACTGAGGTCTCTTCAGTGGAGCCAGCTGAATGGAATTCTTGTTTAAAGAGATCTTAACCATGAGTGCAGGGGAATAAGGGTAAGACATATATTTTAGCTTAAAAAAAATTCTGATAGAATATATAATAGAATACCACCAGTGTTTACTTTTGAAGGGTATGATTAGAAAGTATTTATTTTCATCTTTTTCATAGACTTTGGGGAACTAATGGACTTTATTAAAATCCTCATTCAAAGCCTCATATGTTGAACATATGACACACAGTCATTAATAAAATAACAATGTCTACCTCTTCAGATTTTTGTGGATATTAACTTAGTCCATGTAGAGGCCTCAGTGTATAGTAGGTATTCATATGGTCTTTCTCTTTTACTTATTTATTTTTTACAGCTTCTTAATACATGATTATCTGTATGGATAAATCGCATACATATAATAAAAGTACATATCCAAAAATGCTGAAAATTACAAAAGGTCATGAAAATGTATATTTTGAAATTGTACACAATGCAAGAAGAAACTTCCACACACAGCAAATAGTGATCCGAAATATGTTTGGTAATTTTTTGAAATGACCATATATCTACCTATTAAATTATTCTATAGACTGTAGGTGTAAAACAAAAGGAACAGAAAGCCATTCATAGTCTGCATAGATAGCCAAGAGTTTGTTCCATAGAGAAGTAAACATAATTTTCTTCCAAGTATTCCAAACACCATTTCCCAGAAATGAGTATGTTCATGATGAGTGGTAACTTGTAAGACTGTCACAATGAGAGTAAAAAAAAACACATTCTCATGCATTCAGGAGACACAGTCCCTCTTTTGACAATAAGTGAAATTTTAATTTCTCTTTGGGGCTATTCACAGTCAGGCTTGCAAACCATTTATCTTCTTAGTCCTGTAATTCATGTATGACTCACAGTATTTACTCCAGCTCTTTCTCCAGTCCCCCCGACCCCAATCAGTGTTTGGGTGACCTAAAGATTGGCACTATTTCACCCAAAAAAGGCCAACTTTATTAATGGTAACTTTTTCCATTTCTCTCACCAAAAAGGAGCTACTGGATAAAATAATCCAAAATTTCATAATAAAAACAAAATTAATGAGAAGTCCTCCAAGCTGAAGGCTTGAAAGGAGCCAACACTCTTGAAGTGTCTGATGCCAGACAGGGCCTAAGAAGTTCACAAGTTCATTCCTTATGTGAAACTGAAGGAAATGTGGTCAGACCTGCTGTCAGTTTAAAGAATACCACTGAAGCTTTGCAAAAATGATGTATGTTTCCATTCATACAGACCAAAAGCTATTGAACTTAATCTCCATTTTAAACATGTACTTTGCTATCCTCAATTGCTGATGGGTGAGGAAATTCTGTATCCCACAGGGCATTCTTGGTTCACTGACAAATGTATTCACAAGCATCAGACTTTTCCCACAAACATGCATTTATGTGTAAGAGTTCAAGTAGACTGCCATTTTGAAGTTCTTCCTTCTCTTTATTCAGTTTCCTGTTCAAGAATTCAGCCATTTTCTCATCTTACCCATCTCCTTCCTCATCATGTGACTTTGTGCTGCCCTTCTAAAATTTTCTGTGATTATTATCTTGATCATCAAATTTAACTTCATTATTGCTCTCCTTGAATTTTTTTATGTGGGTGCTCTGATTTTTGCTGTCATTTTTAGTCTAACATTGTGCAGTGTCAATATGCTGGCTTGAATTGACTCTGCAATATCAACCAAATTCAGCTCAGCAGCAGGACACCCACCCAACTTCAGAACCCAAGATCTTCACACTTCACTTAATGCACTGTCATGGGAACTTCTCACTCACAAAATCAAAGTCATAAGTTGCTTTCAGGCTGATTCTAAATAAATATACCAGGGAAAAATAAAAATCAGCTTCAAATCTTGTATCTGGCAAGTGGTAAAGATTAAATCCTTCAAAATTCCCAGAGTACGATAAAGAGTCTATTTGCACTGTTTCCCTGTGTTTTTTCTTGCTTAAAACTAGTAGAAACAAGGTAGATTGATACAGAAAATTCCCATGAACCCCTGTGCACCTTTAAAGAAACATGCCTAATGGTTACATTATAACATCTTGATTACAAGTACTTGCAGAGGATAACACAGTTCAGCCTCTAGCTATTCAATGGCTTATAAGTAACTAAATGTCAGTTGGCTGGAACCATTCGTCTCTAATTATGTCTTCATGTGCTTTGGAGACTATCAGAATAAAGAAGTTACAGGACAGAATATGAATATGATTTGATGAATTCTAATTATTGCTGTCATGACTGATTGTTTTTCCTCCGGTTGTGTAAGATGATTCATAGCTAGTTTCTGTTACTTTTAAACTGTATATAGTAATATGACACGTACTCCAACAAGAGGTCAGGCACATATCAACCAACTCTAAGTTCTAGAAACTCTAGTCCTAGAAAAAAAATAATAAATGGTATAGTTGCTTGTGCTCAAGGAGAATTTTGCTTTCTAAAAGTTATAAGCTGTAAAATATAAATTTAGCTTTCTTCAATTCCTAATGGAAAAGCAAATACTTAAACTCCAAAGCACACTGATAAAAGGATTACTTTTTCACCATCATTCCTCTCTCTCTGTAATGCTAGGCTGCATTAAGCCAAGAAGAAATATTAACTATTTAGTGCCAATTCACTTCTTCCCTTTTATAATTTTTGCTTAGACTATGCTCACACTCTGCCACCATTACCTCTTTCCCTCAGCTGTTTAATCAGATTTTAAATGACTTGGGATACTGCAATATCACAGATAGAAGGTGCTCACAAATTTACTTACTGAGTGAACGAATGGTCTAATTGCAAAGCATTAAATATAAAAAAAATTAGGATGGAAACTATTTAATACTTCAAGGAAGCAATCCACATAATTCATTTCCTATATGACCATTGCTGGGTTCTCTTTTACACTCAGTGTTAGTTATTACAACACAGCACACACATGCGTGCATGCGTTTTTCGCTCACGCTCTCTCTCTCTCTTTCTCACACACACACACACACACAGACACACACACACAATGGTTTGTACACTGTCTTGGACCTAATAAAGTTTAGAAATATCTAGCACATTCTAATTATTGTCTATTTTCTATTTGATATCCCTAAAATTGTTGCTATGGTTTCATTCAAGGGTCAAGTCGAAAATAGGAGGAAAAAAAAAGACTCAAGATTTTAGCTACCTTTAATATGTCTCCTTCCACATGATCATGTATATTCATATTCCCTGAGAGCTGCCACCCACACAGGTTTCAAACTCTTATAGTGCTAAGTGAGTAAGTGAGACATAAGACAGTCAGAAATCCTTATTTTGAAAGCATTCATTGAAAACGCTTTCTATTGTGTCATGTATTATTAAGAATCTGTTTTTAACTTCAGATTGCATAAAAATCATCTAAAAACTCTATCATTTGTCTTTATCTTTTCTATCACAGGCAAATATTATATAGAGAGCTAGTCACTACATGTAGAATACAACCATAGAAAATAGAATAGGCTTCAAAAGGCTGGTAGTGAATCTGTGTACACTAATATTGCACTAATAATGATGCTCCCCTGCCATGTATCTTTCCTTTTAATGTGCTGCACAGACTGGGCTTTCATACCCAACTACATTCTATATTACTCTCCTAAACTTACACTAGGTGACCGTGGTCTCCAATACCATTTATTTTTGACTCACATTTTAAATAAAAATATTTCCAGTTCCAAAGAGCAGCTAAAACCTGGTTTAAGCCAAAATTGATTCAACCTAAGAGAGTGTTCTGCCAGGACTACAAGGTGATATAGAAAGGTGGGTGTGTGTATGTATGTTTGTGTGTGTGTGTGTGTGTGTGTGTGTGTGAGAACACGCGCATGTGCCTGCGTGCACATGCACACACAAAAAAGGTCTCAGAAAAATCTGTGAAACGAAATACCCTGGATTTTGCAAAGGATTTGAAAACTACATCATGATCATCCATCCACAAATGACATTATCTAAAACGTTAGAGATCATTCGACTTTTTTTGTCACTGATTCTCTGTAAGCATGTACATCATTCCCAGTCACTCTGAAATGTCCAAGAACCCTTAGATTCTCGGAACTGATAAGCACTTCCACTCCTAACAGGAAAACTGATGATAATAAAGAATTTACTGTATTTGTTCCCACACTTATTCTACTTTATACTAATCAAGCAATTTAAATTTATAAGTGATGTAAGAGGAAAAAATTAAAATATAAGTGTTTTGAAAAGATAGAATAAAAATAAGTAGATGTTGAAAATTAATAATAATAATGTCTACTGAGTTAAACATAGGTAAAACAACATTAACTTTTAGGGAAAAAAATTAAAATTTAGAAAAAGCCTGAACTTACATTACTCAAAAATGTATTTAAGAGTTCACTCTACTTTTTATGTTTTATTTTTTTATTTTAAATTTTTTATTTTAAGTATGTGGCATACAATTCAGAGTTAGGTATACAAATGCTCATTCTGCAGGTACCCTTGTAGATGAGGTGTGTCCCCCTCCCCTGACAGTTTCTCACTACTGCCAATCCTTTTCTTACAGTATTACAATAATTGTTCAAGGTCCACTTATGTCACTCTACTTTTTAAAAACAAAATTAGAAACCATAGGCTATGAATAATGACTTATTCTGAACTCTAATTAATAGATGCATTTGACAGAAAAATCTTGATAGGACAAAATACTGCTCAATGAACAGGTATGCACATGCATACTTGTGAATGTGTGTGGGGGACAAAATCAAATGGTTGGGGCATTTACTATTACATTTACTATATCTGGCCTTTTTTCAATGAACTAATCAACTTTGGGCTTTGATAAGAAGGCTCCACTACATGTAAAAGACATTTTTAAATTATAAAAACATCTATTGGCTTTATCAGTCATTTTTTTTCCACTCGTTTACTATAATAATTCCAGATCTAAGACAAGACACTCTCTAAACTTCCAATCTGGGCTAATCAAATCCAGCACAATGTTTTTACTATTACTAGTGAGTGAAGACAGACACCACCACATTAGATTTCTACATTTATCATGGCAGTTCTTTTTTTATTTTAATTTTTTATTTTAAAAATGTGGGATACAATTCAGGGTTAAGTATACAAATGTTCATTATGCAGGTACCCTTGTTGATGAGGTGTGTCCCTCTCCCCCAGCAGAATCCCACTACTGCCAATCCCCTTACCTTGGCAATTTCCCACTACTAACAATCCTTTTCTTATAGTATTATGATAATTGTTCAAGGCCCACTTATGAGTGAGAATATGTGATACTCAGTTATTTGTTTCTGTGATGATGGCCATCCTGGCTGGAGTTAAGTGGTATCTCAGTACGGTTTTAATTTGCATTTCTTTGATGACTAGTGAGGCTGAGCATTTTTTCATGTATCTATTGGCAGCTCCTATGTCTTCTTTTGAGAAGTGCCTGTTCATATCTTTTGTCCACTTTGTAATGGGGCTGTTTGTTTTTTCTTTTCAGCATGTTTGAGTTCCTTGTAGATCCTAGATGTTAGGCCTTTGTCAGATATACAGTTGGCAGCCCTATCTTTAGAATATCTTCCTCCCGGGATCCTAGGTAACTAAGACAAATCCCAACTCTTATTCACCATCAAAACAAAGCTCTGTCTTTAATCTTATTCTCCTGCCCTTCTTGTTCTTCTACCCATGCAGCCAGATGTTAATAAGGCTAGTGAGAACACCTAAGCACCTATTTTATTGGTTTCAACTTCCAATTCTCTTCTTTACAGGTGGTTCATACTCATTGTACCCAAGCTACTCTGTAGACCTGGCCATCTTGCTTTCTTTCAAGTTTTTATTCTCTGTCTCACAGGCTAAGGTTACACCTTGCTCAGTGAGACCCTAGGCAAGCCACATGGGCCAGCCAGGCTCTAGGCATGTGGTCAAATGTTTTCACTCACTCTGTTTTCTATGGCAGATGCAAGTATATCTTTTTTCCATTGAGATGATAAGTTCCAAAATTCAATTTTGAGAGCAAAAGAAAATATTCAAAGGAGATCTATTAGCTAGTTTTTTTTTTACAGTATCATTTAGGCTCACTTGGTATAGAAAAGAGAAACTTCTTGTCTTGCCTAGTAAAGTCCTAAGATAAAGATTAGGGCTAAAGGCAAGCTAATAATAAAGTTATTTTACCTTTATGAGGCAAAATTTTCCTCAGGGAATTCATACAAAAGTGGTAAGTTCAACAAATGGAAGGATCCGCATGTTACTCTGGCCAGTCACATTCATAATGTAATGATGTTATTTCTTAAAACATCTCAGTGATCATAACTAACAATAATATACAGATCATATCTTATGACTTTTAATTAAGTTAGCATTACCCGCCAGGACTTTCTAATCCTATCATTGATAGATTATAAAAAGCATCCTTAATCATTGATGAATAATGTGTTAGCATGCTAATCTTCTAAGTCTATATCTTGTTCTGAAAGTGTTATCACTAGTATGAGAAAACTACAATGCAAACATTAGAAGAAATTATTTTTTATATTTTTCAATACAGCTATACTTTTATTCATTTCTTATAGCAACTGCCATATGTCTTGCAAAGTTGACAAATTTTGATCATAACTACAAGGCCATTCCATAACTTCTAGCACTTAGAAAAATTTTTATAAAACCCTCCATTCCAAACATTAGAGCATAACAATCGAAATCACACATTTCTCAAATTCCCTAATTAAGACGTGTTAAAAAGTGCTTGTGTGCCAGATATAGTTCTAATTGCTTTATATGTATTAGTTTCTTTAATCTTTACAGGAAACAAATGACTATTGTAATCATGAATAAAATCAGGCAAAAGAGTTTCAGTAAGTTTGAGTAAGTTGCCCAGGGTCCTAAGCAGTGAGAAGATGTGAAAGTCAAACCCAGGTAGCCTTGTTCTGGAGGGACTGATCATACCACTGTAATAATCTATACCACAGAATTAACCAAACCAGCATTTTTTCCCTCAAGTGTATGTGCTAGGAAATAATCATGCCATCAGTATAGTTACAATTTAGTTGTGAAAAATATAAGTCATTAGCAATTCACAATAAGGTTCTACCTAACAAAAATACCCTTGAGAAGAAATGTGCTAGTTTGATTATTTTTGTTTATTCTCAATCTGTTTTATAAAATATTTTAAATTGTTTATAGAAACTACTAAGGTTTGGATATGTAAATCCTCCAAACCTCAGGTTAAAATTTGATCCCCCGGTGGCGTTGGATGTGGGGCCTAACAGAAGTTGTTTGGTCATGGGGGCAAATCCTTTATGGATGGCTTCGTGCCATTCTCATGGTAATGAGTGAGTTCTTCCTCTATTCATTTTTGCCAGAGCAAGTTTTTAAAAAGAGCCTGGCACATTCCCCTCACCCCCATCTTGCTTCATCTATCTCTATCCGTGATCTCTGCACAGGTCAGCAGCTCCTCTTACTCTTGAGCCATGAAGGGAAGGAGCCTGAAGCTTTCACCGGAAGCAGCCACTGGTGCCATGCTTCTTGTATAAACTGCAGAACCTTCAGTCAAATAAACCTCTTTTCTTTTATAAATCATCCAGCCACAAATATTCTTTTATAGCAGTACAAGTGAACTAAGACAGGAACCTATATAAAAAAATAAGTACATAATAAGAATTAGAGAAAATACCAATCAGAACAAAAATCAGGAATAATTAATTAAAAGCAACACAAGCTATAGGTTTAATTCAGATATTAAACTTTATTAAAGTGGAATTCCTCGGCCATTGCCTTGTTGGACTCTAGTGTGGCCACGTGTTCTTTGAGCTGTGGCTGTCACCACGCTTCCTGGCTTTGACCCCCTCCCCCACCTTGGGGAGGTGAATCTTCTCTCTTCTCTTTCTCTATCTAATTTACTTTTAAATAAACTTTTCTTTCTTTGCAAAAAAGAAATTCCTGGTAGCCATTTTAAAAAAAGATCATTCACATGACTCCCGTGTCCATAAAGAGAAAACATACCACCTCCACAACAAGGTGCAGTTTCTACGGGACCCTGTCTCTCAAATAATGTTACGGCATTTGGGATTTTTTTTTCTATTCTACTTGAAAAAATTACAGAAGCTTTAATGAAAGAAGGAGTCTGGTATTATATCAGACAACAAAAGAAGTACAAGGAAGGTTATTCTGGGCAAGGAAGAGAAGTTTCATAGCATAAAAGTACGAAATATGTCTATGCATTTGAGGAATGGTAACTAGACTGACATGGTTGGAGTAGCTTTTCCTAAATAATCTGTAGAATACTCACTTAATGACCAAAAAGAAAAAAAATACACAAAAAACCTCTTATTATAAAAATAAATTGAAGAAATGCTAGGTTAATAAAACATAACTGAAGGTTTCTACTTCCAAAAAAAAAAAAAAAAGAGAGAGAGAAGCAATACAAAAATAATATCTAAAGAGCTCCTTGAAAGCATTGGAAAGCAGCCAAGGCAACCAAGACCTAAGAGCCAACCTCTCAAAAGAAAGGAATTAATAAAAGGGGAGTCCTCCCTGAGCCTGCTGCTTTGTTCCTTTGGGACATTTGCCACTTCACAGTTCAAATCATAGATCCCAAACAGAGAACAGTGGCTTAATACCTGAGGCTGGGTCCCTATACTGGAGAGACAAAATGGGAGTTCAGAAATATCAACACAGCCCGAACTTGAGAGGCCAAGATACTGAAGAAAGGGAAAATATTCAGTAGTGACCTCAAAATTCTATGTGCAACTTTTGCCTGAAATTATTTGCTAAGCCATTATTGTTATTATTTTAGAGATGGGGTCTTGCTATGCTCCTTAGGCTGCTCGAACACCTGGGCTCAAGGGTTCATCTCACCTCAGTCCCCTGAGTAGCAGGAGTTACAGGCATGCACCATTGTGCCCAACTATTTGCCAGTGGTATTAATGCAAGTTCCTGAGGAAACAATCAGAACTGCTAAGATGTTAAAAAGGCAAGTAAAGATTTTGGCAGTCTGTGAAAAAAGAAATTTAAGCTATAAGGTCTATCTATAAAGAAGGATTCTGATTTTAAAAAACCTCAAGTTTTCTGCTAAGACCTCTGAAGGACTAAACTCTTGGATAAGGGCAAAACTAAAACTGGGACTCAACTGGATCAGGGTGATTTTCCTGTATCTAAACTGTCTCATAGAAGAAAATTAAGTCATCTCTGGTGAAAGATAACATAATCCGGAGCCTCTAAAAAAAATTATACAAATGTCTGGCATTCACTTAATAATTACCAAGAAGCCAGAAAACAGAATCATGTGACTAAAAATTAGGGGAAGGGACAATAAAAAGAGACCCTCAGATGACCCAGATAGTGACATTATTAAGAAAGAACTTTAAAAATCTACGATTAATATGCACCAAAAGTAGAGACAGATAATAACTTTGGCCAAAGAACTAGAACTCATTTTAAAAGATAAAGTTTTAATTCTAGAAATAAAAAATAAGAAATTAAATAAGATATCAATAGACACTTCTCAGAAGGAGACATATGAGCAGCCAACAGATACATGAAAAAATGCTCAGCCTCACTAATCATCAAAGAAATGCAATTTAAAAACACACTGAGATACCATTTAACTCCAGTCAGGATAACCATCATCAATAACTCAAAAAACAACAGACACTAGAGAGTATATGGGGAAAAGGGCACACTTTTACATTGTTGGTGGGAATGTAAACTAATACAACCTCTGTGGAAAACAGTGTCGTGATTTCTAAAAAATCTGAAAGTCGACCTTCATATGACCCAGCAATCCCCCTTCTGGAAATATACCCAGAGGAACTCAAATCACTTTATAATAATGATACTTGCATATGGATGTTTATTGCAGCATTATTCACATTAGCAAAAACATGGAACCAATCATGCTGCCCATTGAAAGTGGACTGGATAAAGAAAATGTATACATTTACATGATGGAATATTATGCAGCCATAAAGAAAAACAAAATTATGAACTTTACAGCAACCTGGATGGAATTAGAGTCTATAGTATTCAGTGATTTATCACAGAAACAAAGATCTGAGTACCACATATACTCACTCATAAGTGGACCTTGAACATTTATCATAATACCATATGAAAGGGATTGGCAGTAGTGGGACCCTGACAGGAGAGGAGGGGCACATAACATCAATAAGGGTACCCATACTTTACCTGTATGATGACCACGTGTGTACCTAATTCTCTTTTGTACATTTTAGGTCTTTGATCCATTTAGAGTTGATTTTTGTGTATGGTGATAGGTAGGGTTCTTGATTAAATCTTCTGCATGTGGTCAGCCAGCTATCCCAGCACCTTTTACTGAATAGGTTTTGTCACAGATGAGTAGGTTGAGAAATTGAGGTTTTACTTCTAGAATCTCTATCCTGTTCCATTGGTATATGCCTGTTCATGTACCAATACCAAGCTATTTTGATTATTGTAGCCTTATAATAAAGATTAAAGTCTGGGAGTGTGATACCTCCTGCAGAACACATTACTTTTAAAGAAATAGCACCAAGACTGATGAAGGAAGGAGTCTTCAATAAAAATTATGACAGAAACAGCAACAAATGACATTTATAAATTACTAAAAGAAAATCATCATCAAGCTATTCTATAACTAGGAGAAAAACCTTTAATTAAAATGTAAGACAATTATAACACAAAAGAAGGAAGCTGTTGGTAAATTGGACAAAGTGTGCTATACTAGAATCATTTTGTACAGGGGGCTAGGCCCTGCAGAGAGATTTAGGGGGTTCCTGGGAGGTGTGGTGGAGTCGGCGATTATTCTGGAGAAATAAAGAGAAAGAAAGATGGAAGGATAGAGAAAAAGAAAGAAAGAGAGGAGAAAGAAAGAGACTGGACTCTGTCTAGTGCAGAAGCCATTTAATGGGATGAACCGTAAGCCTTCTATCTCAAATTTTCACAGGTTAAATCACAAGACTTTCACGTGAACACAAAGCCAGGTGGATGAGGTGCATCCCCCACCCACCAGGTGTTTCCTCAGGCATGAGGAAGGGCAATCCCCATTAAATCGCAAGACATTTACATGAACACAAAGCCAGGTGGATGAGGAGCGTCCCCCACCCACCAGGCGTTTCCCCAAGCACGAGGAAGGATGATCCCAAAATTATCTCACTGTTCCTCATGCTTGGTTAATATTTCTCAAAAGCAATACAACAATTCTAATATCATAATATTCTAATAATCAAAAACTTTTAAAACAAGCATACACAACACCTAATGACCAACTTAAATCCTAATTCCTTTTTATTTTACGCTAATTCTACCTACACTGTAGAAACTCTAAATTATAGCCCAAACCAGTTCCTAAAGAATGTGGCCCAGTCAAGGATCACGCTGGGCCATTTCTAGGAACAATTGATTACAATCTCTTAACAAAATGGCTGTTCTAAAATCCTATATATCTATTTTAATTTCTATAAAAGTTTCTAATTCCTCATCCTAATATATAAAGCAGATCATCAGCAATAAAGCTTCTAAAAATAAAACCCAAATATAAACTGTAAATTGTACTAAGGCCAAAACCACAATAGTAGAAAATGGGAACTTCTAAAGTTAGCTATATTCTTATTAAACCTCAAAATATCATGATTGATCATGCTTGAACTAACATAATTCCCTGACGTTAGCATGACCTATTCTACAACACTTTCTATGAATAAAATAAATTCAATTTCTATAATAAGTAGAAAAACCCTACACTAACTGTAGCTAAAACCGGTCTAAAAGAATGCAGCCCAGTCCAAAGTATGTGCTGGGCCCTCATGAATGTGGCCCAGCCTAAAGGTCGTGCTGGGCCATTTCTGGTAACTCTAGATAATCATCTATACCATCTAAAGCTGAAAACAGCTCTCCATAAGTATATACTCATTCTACAAATGTACTTTTAAATCTTATAAAGAAGCTTGTATCGTATTAAAGGCTCCCAAATGTGACTTGAGTTTAAATTATATCTAATACCTAAGCCGAAACCACAGTTCATGGGAAACAGGAACAATGAGTTTCTAGAGTGAGCCATGCCTGTCACAGTCACAGAGACTTCAGCTTAGGTAGGCAGGGATCCTTTTGGCTAAAATGAAAACGGGAGGAGGGAATGGAGTCAACAGCTCCCGAACGCATCCTAGTGGTCTCGGGGTCCACAGCCCACCTTGATCCCGAACATTCGGGTGGTCCTCCATGGCCAGCTCCCAACAATTTTGGAAGTGAAAAATATACTAATTTGAGGTCTCTAAAGCATTAACAATACATATTGTAAACTAAATTTTCAAATAAACAATATACTTGTAAATAACTCCTTGGTCAATGTAAAAGAAGCAATATAAATAGGAAATGTTTTCACATCATATTTGGTAAGACATTATCAAAATTTGCAGGACGTATCTAAATCAGTTACTATAAAAAAGTGTATTACCTTGTAAGATTGTTTAAGAAAAAAGAAAAGCACAAATTATTAATATGAGGAATGGAAAAGGAGACATCACTACAGAGTCAACATATAATGCAAAAAATGTACTCTCATTCTACAGTGTCTATTATCAGTTACTTCAAATCTGGAATTCTGTATTAATAGTAAATATAAGATACAGAAGGTATGGCATGAGAAATCATATGAGAAGTGCTTAGAAGTATTATACTAGTAGGAAAGGTACTCTTGAAGGCTTGTCTTATAACTACATTTGCCTAGCGATGCCCATTTTTATTTATGTGACATTTTATTTGGGATGACTTGAACCTACATTTGCAGAGCAAGAATTGTGCTTTTTACTTAGAACATATGTTTGTTTGGGAATGGTTAAGGAAGGGAATGACAATAATTTGGGAAAATCAAAAACTCCCATTGACTATTCCCCTTGCCTCAAAATTTAATGTGACTTGTAATGCTGTAACAACAGCATTTTTGTGAAATCAGTAGCTTTGCATATTTTGTTATCTGCCACCAAAATGTCAAAGGTAATTGTAGCTATATATAAATGCTTTAACTCCAAATGACTTTATTTAGAAATAGAAGCACAACAAAGGCAGGTGACTCATAAATTAAGCATGACATCCTATTGCTGAACCTCATTTACATCTATGGTTTCTATATGAGATATTAGCATGGGGTCTGTGGTAAACTGAATAATAGCCCCCAACTATATCCACATCCTCATCTCAGGCACCTGTGAATGTCATTTTGTGTGGATCTCAAAATGAGGAGATTATCCTGGATGATCTGAGTGCATTAGATATACTCATAATAGTCCTCATAAGAGGGACACAGAAGTGAAAGTCTGAAGAGGTGATGTGATGATAGAAGCAGAAAATGGAGTGATTACCCTTGAAGATGGAAAAAGAGGGCCACAAACCAAGGAATACAGACAGTCATTAGAAACTGAAGAAAGCAAGACAATGGCCCCTGCCTCAGAGCATCCAGAAGGAACCAGTCCTGCTGATATCTTGATGTTAGCCCAGTGAAACTAATTTTGGACTTCTGACCTCCAGGACTGTATGAAAATAAATTAGTGTTGTTTTAAGCCATTACATTTGTAGTAATTTTTTACAGCACATATAGAAAACTAATACAGCATCCTAGTGAAGTGGTTATCAAATCTGGTGAACATCAGAATCATCTGAGTACTTTGTTAAAAATACAAATCCTGCCAGGCTCGGTGGCTCAGCCTGTAATCCCGTGCCTTTGGGAGGCTGAGGTGAGTGGATTGCCTGAGCCCGCGGGTTCGAGACCCGCCTGGGCAGGCGAGACCTCATCTCTACAATAAATCAAAAAATCAGCCGGGCATGGTAGCGCATGCCTGTAATTCCGGCTACTCGGAAGGCTGAGGCGGAAGGATCGCCAGAGCCCAGCAGGTCGAGGCTGCGGTGGTCAGGAGCGGCCACTGCACTCCAGTCCGGGCAACAGAGTGAGACTCCAACTCAACAAAAAATTTTTTAAAAAAATAAATAAATAAATAAACTGGCTTTTCATATAACAGCTTCTAAACATAAAACTATTATCAACAATTGAAGTTTTAGCAAAAGTGTCTATCACAGAGGAATTTACTGTATGTGACCACAAACAGATTTTGTTTAGAAAGTTGTTATTTTTTTAATGCAAAAGTACATTTCAGATTCAAATAAATCCAGGGTTTCTTTCCCCTCATTTTTACCTCTAGGCAATCCAGAAATTTATACTCCATGGTTCACTGACAAGATCATATTTGTCCTGTTAGACTCTCTAAGGTTTTTCAGAAGAATCTCTTCCAGAATAGATATTAGCTAGAAGTCACAAGGAGCAGACCACAGAATTCAGACAATGGTCTAAGAAATGCATATAGTGTGGTTATCCACAGAAATGAAAAAAAATAGTATGGATTTTATTTTCCAAAAATGTGCTTTTTCTTTCAGAAAGAGCAGGTCCCATAAATACTTTTTAATGTCTCTGAACAATGGGTTATAAAACTTTTCCCAACTGTAATTTTTCTCAAATGTACATTTTTATATTGTATTCTCTAAAAAACCATTTATAGATCCACTTTCTTTTACTATGCCCTATTCAAAATCTAAATAACCATTCCCTAAAATAATCTATGACTTGGCTCTCAGAAATCTAATTTTCATTTTAGCAGCCCAGTATTCTACCCTAAATAGTTTTCAGAGAGAAAAAATTATTTCTAATTCATCCCACCTATGACCACATTTTTATTCTGTCTTCCATCAATATTAAGGTATTCTACAGCATGGCTACAAAGCATTATTCATTCACCTGTTTGACTTCACTGGGTAATACTGGCCCCAAATTGGGCTCTGAGCTGATCTGCCAGCCTGTGTCCTGTAAAATCCCCAGACCCATAGAAAATAGCACTAGCTAAGAACCACCTCATCAGAATGACCTAGGAAGCTTGTTAAAATGCAGATTTCAAAGTACCACCTCAGTCCTATTGAAGATGATTTCTAGGAAAATAACTTGGGGATTTTCACTTTTCACAAATAACTTGTTTGTTTTGTTTTGTTTTGTTTTGTTTTGTTTCCCCACACCAGAGCTTGGGGCCACTAGTAAATCAGAATATGATGAGAAAGGTCTAACACTTGGAAATACCTCTTCTGTGCATTCTCTTCTGCCCATAAACACCCAGGTGTTATGGTTTGCACTCTTCTGAAGAAATAAATTAGTCTTAGTGCCATGAAGTTAAAGCATCATCCACAAACCACTAACTAATTGTTACATAACCTTACTGTGACTTAATACTGACTCCATTTTTTCTTTCTTAAATTCGTATTCAGTTTTATTTTAACTCTTACTCTTCATTATTCCAGTGCCCAGTTTCATTTTCTAGAGTCTTCTCCCTAGTGTCAATATCCCAGTTCAGACATCCCTTTTAGAAAAACGAAGAGAAAAGTCAGGCAAAGAAAAATCTAATTTCTAGAGAATGTATTATTGGGGGATTTTTTTTTTTTTTTGACAAATGGAACAAGCAAAAGTAGCAATTTACCTGCTATGAGCACATTCTGGACCACAAAACTTACCAGCAGGACCTTGGTTAGCATAACAGAGAAAGCTAATTACAAGGGATTATCCTTAGGGGAAGAAAAATCTAGTTCTGTGTTGTGTGACACTCTATCTGTAGAAATTCTTAGTCCGCACATGAAGGAGCTTGACCACACCACTCACAGACTACAAAATTTACACTGGCTCTTCATTCATTTAAGGATCTTTCCTCCATTGCCTTCCTTGTTGTTTTGAATTTTCTCCCTGAACTTCTTCCATTTCCCTGAGATGGCTTCGACATGAACCATCAAGACATGGAAAGGATGAAGCCTCATGAGGACAACTTAATCTTGTCTTGTTTTGCTTATAATAAACATTATTTCCCAAAGTAGTTTCGTTTGTCCACCACAAACACAACTCTACACCAAGTGCCATTGTCAGGAGTGATGGCTATCCATGCTTTTTACAGAAAAACTACTGTAACCACTTGAGCAAGACACTGAGAAAGAAAACCCAGTAATAACTGGGACAGAGAGAACACTCTTCCTTAACACAAAGTAAAACTCCTACGTTCAACCGGTCTTGGTAAAGTGCTTCACCGCCGAATGTTGTTGGCCAACTGACATGGCATTTGGATTTGAAGTTATGTGCCATTTGGGGAAGATTACTATAATTAGAAAAATGGCCTAATTACTTTTCTGGCAACAGTGAAGGAAGAGAACAGACTTTTCAGCTTATAGAGACAAGTCCTTGAGAAACCTCAAAAGGTTTTGGGATCCTGTTTGACAGGAAAGAACATCTCATCTGAACCTCTTGGATCTGTTGAAAAACCAAGCAAGGAAGCCAAAACCACAAGAGAGGGAGAAAGAGTTAGAAAAGAAAAATACTCCTTCCTATTGGATTTTGAAACAGAGCTGACAGAAATGGTCTTTTCTGTCACATTACAAAGCTTCATCTGCTGGTCCTTATAAGAAGCACAAACAGAAAAGAAGGAGGTCAGGAGGGAGGAGTGGATTTTCACAATAACAAGTCTTGGAAGAAGGTTTCATGCAAGTGTTGTGTGACGGCTGTGTCTGCTCTAACTGTAAATGCTATGACATTATAACCTCAGAGATTGAAAGAGCACCTCCTATTATTTTAGGCCTCAAGTTAACAATTATGATCTAAAAGGCAAAATCATACACAGTTACTTTTTTCCTGCGTTGAAAGAGGGAGACATTGCTGTGCTGCATCAAACACCCATTCCCCAAGACTGGGTGTCATGGGACATTTTCTTTCACCCAGAGGGAAAGTGGGAACAGCAAGAGTTCGTTAGAGAAAAATGAGCCAGGCTTTTCGCTATTTAGGTTCTGTTTCCTGCATTTAGCAACTGGAACACCTGCACTCGATCAAATAGGTCCTCACAAAAACACAATTTAAAACTGTCATGAATTTTTAAAGGATATAAGGGTAAAATTGGGATAGTGAAGCAGCTTCAAAGTGTGCACGGGGGTGCGGCAGGGCTGGTGACGAAGGAGAAGCAGAAACAGTTATTAAATGATTGCTGCTTTCAAGTCATGAGCTGTCTGATGAAAATGTTCCCTTGGTAAATGTGGCTCTCGTTATCATGTTTCCTATCATTAGTGACTTCTAAAGTGCCCCCTCCCCTTCCTAGGCACTTTATCTAATATAGAAAGAACAAGCAGGAGTGCAAGCTGTGCTAAAAGTGAAACAGCAGCCCATCCTTCACCAGGCATAGAAGACTCATCATCCGAAGGCCCCTTTGATCTAGAATTCCCAGGGCTTGTTTTCTATTTGACAGGCTAAATGGAAAACGTAAACACATTTTTTTAAAAGTGCTGTTCCTCTTGACCAAAATAGTGATTTTTGTATCTTTTTCCAATTTCAATCTAGTCTTTAAAAAACATATATCAAATTTATTTTATTTTATATCGGCCAAACTCATGAGACAATTTTACAGCATGAATATTGTTACAACCAGATTCTTGTTCATTTTATTTGTTTTCCAGAAAAAGGATTTGGTATACTATATCAAAGCATTAACCAAGTAAATCTGGTGTTCTTCCTCTGGCAGTAATCAATTCCTCTGGAAGAAAGGGAAAATCTTCTACAATTACACATCCTGAGTTAATGTTTCCTGTGTGCTATAAATGTTAACTAATTGAAATATAATCTTTCAATGCAGTTAAAAGACATTTGCCACAGTGCATGGACTCTTTATAAGGATACAGGTCAAGAATTAATTTCGACGGAAAGAATATAGGCCTTTTTTATTGAGCTACTGTGAACAGGTTATTATTGAGCCTATTCAGGGTCAATAATTTTGAAAGCAAATATTTATGGGTGAATCGCATCCTTTGGAATTTCATGTATGGAAGTCCTGACCTCCAGAACCTCAGAACAGGACTGTATTAAGAGATAGAGCCTTTGAAGACATGATTAAGTTAAAATGAGGCTTTTAGGGTGGACTGTAATCCAGTTCAACTGGCATCCTTATAAGAGGAGGAAATCTGAACATATGAGACTCGACACCCAAGATGCTCGCACACAGAGGAAAGACCATGTGAGGACACATTGAGAAGATAGCAAGCCAAGGAGAGAGGCCTCAAGATAAACCAGCCCTGCTAATACCTTGACCTCGGCCTTCCAGGCTCCAGAACTGTGAGAAAATAAATTTCTGTTGCTTAAACCACCCACCCTGGATTTTGTTATGGTAACTCATGCTGACTTATATATAAACCATCAAGTAAAGGTAGTGATCTGGAAGCAAGTCCTTAAAACCAGGTTGAAGTGGACAACACCAAAAGCAGACAGCAAGGAGTGAAGTCAGAAACATAGGGAAAAGAGTCAGATTGCAAACTCAAAGCAAGAGACAAAAGAAATATACATACTGAGTTCCAATTTGTGAAGGGGCAGGGTGGGAGACATGGCTGTTTCCCCCATCAGACAAGGATTCTGTCCAATGCCATGCTAGAGAGTCTCAACTTTGTTCTATGAAGTAAGGTAGTAAAGTGATCAGGCCTGGATTTCATGAGATGTTGGTGAGGCAAGAATAGGAATTTTTAGTTTTACAAGAGATTAGGCAAAACATGACAAATTCTAATTAAGGCAGGATTTGAGACATCTCAGTGGTTGCCACAGGGGTGGGGTGGAATTAACCCAAAGAGGAAATAGAGAAAACCAAGCAAGTAAATGAAGCACAAACTTGGGTCAGCTGAGAAATACACAAATTTGAGCTTATTACGAGTTCCTAGACTTCCTCCTTACCAGGAAGGACAGCACTCAGAAGTTAAGTTGATTATAGAATCATCTCACTCCCAAGACTATGACAGTGAAATTTGTTTATCTCTTTGGCTAACTGTGGGCCTTGCTGACTCCACAACACTAGTTGAGTAAGTGAGAGAATGCAGGAAGTATGAGGAAGAAACGCAAAGCGAGCAGCTTTGTCAGTTGCAGATTTTCAAAATAAAAACAAAGTCATACGCGTTGATGTATTTCTAATGCTATTTCTATATTATTTGAAAATCATTCAAATTCAATTAAGGGCAGAAGACGACACATGTTTGAAAGTTAAATCCTGGACCTAGGCATATACTTGATATGGTAACTCCCCTGGTTGACTGCACATGTCTTAGGGAAGTACATTAAGAATGTCTTTATATGCACATAAAGTTATGTGGATATCTTTAACAGATTTGAGACCTGTAACACTAATTTATAAAGAAGCTCCCCATTTCCCATTTTCCTCCCCTGTTCTGATCCTCCCTCCCAAAGAGTGAACTCTCATTCCCGTAAAGGGTAGACTTTCCTCAGAGTCAGCACATTCCCTCTGTTCATCTTTAAGACTGCCCTCTCATCTAGTTAAGTCTTTGGAACTTTAATTATTCCCAAACTGTAATACTTTTCTTAGGCTGGAAAAAAAAAATAACTCCCTGCAAAAAAGTTCATCAGTTGATATTATTTCTCAATAGTCAAGAAATGAGCCATTATTTCACAAAGTGTATCTTTTTGGTGGCAATGAAGACAGGAAACCCTTTCTCACCCACTTGCAGCCTCAGATAACTAGTAACACAAACTAGATTATTTAGAACCTGTTATTCTGCAGCAAGTGAATTATTTCAAAGCAATTCAACAGAGCACCTCCTTTGAGCAAAATACTGTACCAGAGACAGCAGGTAATAGAAAGATGAACAAGATACGGCTTCTCAAATTTGGGGCTCCAATCAACAGAAAAGACACAAATACAACTGCCGCTAATACCAATCAGATGACAAAAAAACACCACAGTCCAATTCAGCAAGTGCTGAGGGAGTTTAAGGAGGCAATAGATTGATTCTAAATGAGAACAAAAGAAAAGCTTTCCTGAGGAAATTGTATCCAAGTTTGAGAATCCTGCCTGCTAGGGCAAAACTCAATTCCCCTTGAGAGAGACCTCTATTCACATCAGTATTCCTTTAAGAGGCTGGTCAAAACTGAAAAACCTTCCATTGCAGAGGAAAAACATGAGTGTCACATTAACTTATCTTGATGCCTAATTCTTCTGAAATTAAAAACTCAGAAAGGCATATATATCCAGGTTTATTAAAAATAAAGCCTCAGTGACTCAGGAGTAGTTTCATTCCACTTATTTTTTGAAAGTCAATTTTAACGGAAATATTACAAGATAAATATTAAGAGATTGCTTCAGGGCAGCACGCCTCAGAAATCTGAAGCTGCCACTCTCAATACGTCAGACATTGCCCACTGTTATTCCTAAGCAGCCATAGAGTTTTATTTTTGGTGCCAGTTATGTACTGTACTGCCATGGTTCACTGAATGGCATAGGACACCTTGCATGTGTGCGTGCGTGTGCACACACACAGACACTGATAAATAGTTGAATCTGAATGGAAAACAATAAACTTCAAATAATAGTCCTAAGAAAAGATAAGACGCCTAACACAGAGTAGTCTTATTCTTCTTGACTTAGAAACATATTATAACTGTTAAATTACATAGAGATTCAGATGAACTGGCTCCTGAAACAAAATACACATATTTGGAATTGTTTTTAACTGTCTCCATGGCTACTCCTAGAGTTACCTAGTCCTCTCAAAACCTTGTTTCCACACACATGAAGGAGCTTGACCACACCACCCACAGATTACAAAATTTACACTGGCTCCTCATTCATTTAAGGATCTTTCCTCCATTGCCTTCTTTGTTGTTTTGAATTTTCTCCCTGAACTTCTTCCATTTCTCTGAGATGCCTTCACTTCTGTCAACTCCTTCAACATGAACCATCAAGACACGGAAAGAATTGGCTTACTACTTCACCAATAAATCCCTCTTCATTGAGATAGGTGCTGCCTTCTTTGCCAGCCCAGTTCTTCCAGCAAAGAATTATTTTTCTGCCAAAGAGGTTTTTATGACATCCCTGCTTCAAATCTGTTTACAAGATTAAGTCTTAATTCATCAGCTGGATAGCATGGACCTCCCACGATCTGGCATATAAATCTTACCTACTGCAATTGCTCTTCAGCCTTGATTCCAATTAGAAATGTCTATTCTCAACTGAGTATCACATGTTCTCACTCACAAGGAGACCTTGAACAATTATCATAATACTGTAAGAAAAGGATTGGCAGTAACAGGAAACTGCAGGGGGCAAGAGGAGGAGGAGGAGGGTGGGATTGGCAGTAGTGGGAATATACGGGGAGGGGGGCACACCTCATCAACAAGGATACCTGCATAATGAACATTTGTAAACCTAACCCTGAATTTTACCCCACATCTTTAAAATAAAAAATTTATATTAAAAAAAAGAAATGTCTATTCTCTGTTCTTAAAACAAATCATTCCCCCAACCCTGTCCTTTGTTCATACTATTATCCTCGCCTGCAACAGCCTCCAAGTTTCTTTTCAATCAATTTAACTACAGTTAATTTTTGTTATTTGTGGTTGTTATGTTTTATCAAATCACCTTGAACACTGAATTAGCGAATACTAAGCCACTGCCCTTAGGGGAAATACAGGGTTAGGTTCCTGCAACCTCTGGTCACAACATCTTTGTTAACTGACCAATACATGACCTTGTTTTATATGTGTTTCTGTTTAAAGACACCTCATTTAACATATGTTATAGATTCATTAACACTGAACTCACAACCAGTAGCACTATAACTCATGTCTGAGCAAAGCCTAGCTAACACGTTTCCTGTTTCTCCATGAGGCACGTGATAGACTTTTTGTGCTTAGGAACACTAGACAGCACTTCAACACTATGTTTGGGGAATGTTTTAAACAGAGATATCATCAACAAAAAGCACAAAAATCTTAAAAGCGTGGCACTAAGTAAGAAGGACACTCGTTTACAGTACAAGAACAGAAACTAGAAGGCAGATGTCACCTTGTTTGACTTCAGCCCGAATGTGCACATTGGGCAACTGAAAACTTTCATCACTCTGCACGTGCCCACAAATGATGGCAAATGAACTACAAGTATTGGTGCTGGTGTTGCAAATAAATTTTAACAAGTAGGTGAATTCCAAATAATGAGGATTAACCATCTTACTTATTCATGAAGGAAGCCGTAGTATAGTAGAACTGGTCTTGGACTTTAAGCAGAAAATCTAGGCATAAGAACTCCTTACTACCTATATGAAAGTTAGCCAATATTTTATCTCTCTAGGTCTCAGTTTCTTCAATTTTTTTTTATTTGAGATAATTGTATTATAAATGGAGGAGGGTACAGTGGTGGAAGGAATATGTGATTTCAACATTTTATTAAAGCTGGTAAAATATCAACACCAGTAACAATCAATAAGTTATATATGTATGATGTAAAACCTAGACCAACACTAACAAAATCTTTATAGGAGTACACTCAAAAACATCATAGATAAATGAAAGTGGAATAATAAAAACACATTGGATTAACTCAAAGCAAGACAGGAGAAAAATAAAAACAGCAAAAACCAAGAGAAAAAAAGGTAGTTTCCTCAATTTTAAATGGTAGCAATAACGTAAAACTCAAATAAAAGATAATGTATGCAACATCCATATGTTTCAATAAAGCACTATACACACTAATGAAAGGTAGTAAGGCAGTCTCCTGTCTTCCACAAAAATGTTTGTGATTACTTACTCTAGCTTGTACCATCTCTGTTTTCCCTGAATTCAGAACACTTATTACTTAAAATGCTGATTTCTCATTTAATAGTCTTTTTTACATTTTGCATTTTCCCAATTCACATGATTATTTTTGTTTCAACTTCTCGAATAGATGATAAGCTTCTTGAGGACAAAGAACTGTTGTTTGCCTCTTTGTCTCATTCACCCACACCTGGAGCAATTCTATTCATAAATGAATGCAAAGCCTACATAAATCATTTCACAGACTTTTCTCGGGATCCTGATGACAAGGTTATATAGTTGACATAAAAGCAGCTTCTTTCCTCATGCCAGGTTAGGACTCTTAACATCTAGCAGCCAAGCAGTCAGACGAGCAAACTTTTGAAGGCCGCTTGCAAAAGAGCTTATCTTTCTCTGTAGATAAATGACCTGGCGCTAAACCAAAGCCACTTATATATAAGTTAAGAAAGTTCAGTCGGCTTTCTGACAGTATCTATGTTTCCAGGATTTGTTTTGCTTTATTTTTTTTTAAGAGATGGGAGTTCTCACTATTTTGCTCAGGCCGCACTCAAATTCCTGGGCTCAAATGATCCTTCTACCTCAGCCTCCCAAGTAGCTGGGACTACAGACAGGTGCACACCACCACACCCAACTTGCTCCCAATGTTTACAGTGAGACCAGCCTCAAGCATGGTAATCGCAAAAGAGCAAATGTTCTCATAGGGCACATGACCTATTAAAACAAAATTTTGCCCCTCGTGAAATTGCTATGCATTTTTTCCTCAGATATTTAACATTTATTAAACTGCTTCTGATTTCAACTAATGTTTAGGTGTTGGGCTCTAACACCCAAACATCCTGATATTTTTTCCTTTCCTAATAACTTATGCTGTTTTCAACCCCTTCCAACTCCCATTCACAGTAGTCCACATTTTCTCATGATTCTATGATGGAAATAACTGAAAAGAAAAAGGAGAAGTGATAGTCAAAGGAGAGCTGTCAGTCTGGTGTCATAGGGGAGAATCATATCACACGGATAGCTAGTGACGTGCTCTTGGCTGTCGGTCTATCCTTATACTTTCCTAGTGATTTATGCAAGGGCTCTGCTTTGTTTCACTTGCAAACTATTTTAACATCGTTGTGGGTAAACAGAGTGTCACCAGATTTCCCGTCTTTCCTGGGTCATTTTTCCTGGTTATATAAATGTTTGTCTTAATCCTACTTCTTCCTCTGCACTTTTCACAAAATGCTTTTTTATGCTTCCAGTCTACACAAGGTCAGTATGCTAATTACCAAACAAAATGAAGATGAAAGAGTCTTCATATTCAGAGGGCAAATATCTAGGCTGCAGTCTTTAGACGACATCATAGTTTTTCATAACATTCGTAGTTATCCATCCAGGCTCCCTTCACCCTCACATGTTATTTCAAATGATTAACTGACAGCTCCAAATAGGGTCAGAGCAGAAAACTTTGTGTCAAGGATCCAATAATTGTTGCTTTTGCTTTTGTGGTTTTCAGAAGCTGGGGAGGAGGCAGTCAGGTATGCTGATTTATCAGCATGTTTTCGTCATCTCTAAATTTGTACATTAGGGGGAGAAGTCTAGGTTAAATGTGAATGCTTCACAGTTTTCCCACCATCCGAACTGTGTTATATTTGGCAAATGGTTTTCTGGAAGGGGAGCAACGCGTTAAGCTCTGGCCATGACATGGTTTGTGATAAGCTTAACTAAATTCAAGAAGGAACAATCTATGCCAACTCTTTTTACACTCTCAATTTCTCATGCACCCAGGAAAGGAAAAAAAAAACTCAAAGCAAAGCTTAAATATTTCAAAAGAAATTTGACATGTAAACCATATTAATTAATTGATACTATTCTGAAGTGATTTTAAAATTATAAACAATCCTCTGATTATTTCCAGATAGAAATATTTAAACTAAAATATTCACAATTGAAACGGGTTTTTAAAAATTCCATTAAGCTGGCTTTTGCTTAAAAAAAAAAAAAAATTCTATTTAACCCCAAGGTGAATAGAGAAATAGACCATCTCTTACTATAAATCAACATAGATAAAATAATTACAGACAGTAAATTTTCTGTTTCTTAATGAGAACTGCTTACATTTTTGTGAGCTTCACCACCAGAACAACAGCATTTATGTTTAAAGTGTTTAATAGTAGCAAGTAAAAATTCTTTTTTTCTTTTTTGAGTTGGAGTCTCACTCTGTCGCCCAGACTGGAGTGCAGTGGCCGCTCCCGGCCACCGCAACCTCGACCTGCTGGGCTCCGGCGATCCTTCCGCCTCAGCCTTCCAAGTAGCTGGAATTACAGGCGTGCGCTACCACGCCCGGCTGATTTTTTGATTTATTGTAGAGATGAAGTCTTGCTGCCCAGGCGGGTCTCGAACCCGCGGGCTCAGGCAATCCACTCACCTCAGCCTCCCAAAGGCACGGGATTACAGGCTGAGCCACCAAGCCCAGCTGAGTAAAAATTCTATAACCTAAATTTCAGTAGCATCCAAGTTTTCTTCAACTAAGCCCAGCATATCTTTTGCTAAGGGGAATAATTCTGTCTGCCAGGAGATGATTCTTTCACGAGCAACCAGTCTACACATTCTGTTTTAAGTGCAGCCGACAACTGAGTTGAAGATTAGTACATGGTTAAAAGAGAAAAGCCCTATAGAAACTTTTCAGGCCCACAGCAATCATGCTTCAAATGATTCTAGAGTATCTTAGAAGCGAGGCCAGACATCCAAAAAATGGCACAGGCTAACCTACATAAGTCAAATTTTGTTGTTGTTGTTGTTGTTGTTGTTGTTGTTCAGCATTGTAGTCACAGTACTTGATGCATAACAAAGAAACTCTTTGATAGAGGTAAGCAGACATAGACAAACACCAATTCGAGTAGGTCTTAAAAGGTATGAGTCTCGGTGGCTCAGCCTGTAATCCTGTGCCTTTGGGAGGCTGAGGTGAGTGGATTGCCTGAGCCCGCGGGTTCGAGACCCGCCTGGGCAGCGAGACC
>NW_007089397.1:101960-180303 GCF_000164805.1 Carlito syrichta
TTCACTCCTTACATTTTTCCTCTTATATTAACAAACAAAGTAACGAAGATGGTTCAAAATATATAATACTTTAATTTCGAATAACCTTAGATTTAAAAGTTCTATTTTAAATAAATGATTTTTGCATTCTATTTCCTGAACCTTTGCATCAATCCATATAAAAAAAACTCATACAATTGAATATTGACATCTCTGAAATATTTCATATATATATATATATAGATGTATATACATAACAAGAGTTTCTTTGGCTTTTCTTGGATAGGAAAAAATAACTATGATAATAGGATCCCAGGAGTCTGTGCTCGCTAGACTACACAGAGAAGAGTTAAAGGCGGCTGCGTAGACAAGTGAGTCAGCAACCGTTTTCACTCTTGCTTAGGAAGATAACATGGAAGCGAGAAAAAACTCTGAACTCAAGTCTGTGTGACAGAGTGAGACCCAAAACAAAAAAAAAAAAAAAGGTATGAGAAAGGCCTCTGTTGTCCTTTGGCCAGCTTCAAACCGTCAAATACTATCTTTTAGAGTGACATTGGAAAGGGGATGTGCTATTAAAGTGAATACGAAGGCAGAATGCCTTTGAGATTCTGATAAAAACCATGAACTTGTTCCTCTAAAGAATTATTATAGGGTTGGGCACAGTGGTTCATGCTTGTAATCCCAGAAATTTGGGAGGCCAAGGCAGGAGAATTGCTTGAACCCAGGAGTTTAAGATCAGCCTGGGCAACATAGCGAGACTTTGTCTACACAAAATGAATAAATAAAATTAGCCAGGCATGTGGTGCACACCTGTAGTCCAGCTACTCAGAAGGTCAAGGCTGCAGTAAGCCATGAGCATGGCACTACACTCCAGCCTGGATGACCAAGTGAGATCCTAACTCAAAAAAAAGAAAAGATCACATGTATAGTTTGGCAAACATGAAGGAGATTCCTGAGTTCACCGAACTCATCTGCAGTAGTCTAATAATTTATGGACCTCATACTAAGAATCCCAGAATAAAGATATTTTTCCCTAGTAAAAAGCAAAGGACATTGAATGAAGTAAATTCAATCTATTGGAATCTGCACACAATGATTTATTCTCTTTCAATAAATTTTTATTGAGCACCTACCATCACACAAAGCACTGTGCAACATGTTATACACTTTTGGGTGGTCTCAGCAGTACCTCAACATTTAAGAGTAGACTTGGCTAAGATACTGCATATTACTTTAAAGTAATAGTATAGACCAGAGGGTTTTGCCTTTGTTGTTATACGCAAATTTAACTTTTTATACTTACTTTTTTTTTTTTTTTGAGTTGGAGTCTCACTCTGTCGCCCAGACTGGAGTGCAGTGGCCGCTCCCGGCCACCGCAGCCTCGCCTGCTGGGCTCTGGCGATCCTTCCGCCTCAGCCTTCTGAGTAGCCGGAATTACAGGCATGCGCTACCACGCCCGGCTGATTTTTTTTTTTTTTTTTTTTTTTTGTAGAGATGAGGTCTCGCCTGCCCAGGCGGGTCTCGAACCCACGGGATCAGGTCATCCACTCACCTCAGCCTCCCAAAGGCGCGGGATTACAGGCTGAGCCACCAAGCCCGGCTTATACTTACTTTTTAAAAACATTTTCTGTAAGCTCATAAAGCATGTGAACTTTTAATTATCAATTTGGGGTGTGTCTGTAAAAACCTCACTAACTCAATCGAGGGACCCTTATAATCAGTTATCCTTTTGTATCAGTCAGGATACACCAGCGAAACAGAACCAACGGAATATACATATAGAAATATATAAAGAGATGTATTATAAGGAACTGACTCATGAGATTATGGAGGCTTAGAAGTCCTATGATCTGCCATCTACAAGCTGGAGACCTAGGAAAGCTAATAGGTAGTTGCAGGCCAAATTCAAAGACTTGAGGACTAGAGGATCCAGTGGTTCACATCCCAGTTTGAGCCCAAAGGCCCAGGAACTGGGAATGTCAATGTCCAAGGGCAGGAGAAAATGAATGTCCCAGTCAAATAGCAAATTCATCCTTCTCCTGCCTTCTTATTCTATAACACTTAGGGTCTTAACAGATTAGATGATTCCCACCAGCACCATTGAGGGTGGATCTTCTTTACCCAGTCTACTGATTTAAATGCTGATCTCTTGCAGAAACACCCTCAAAGACATATCCAGAAATAATGTTTTATTCAATATCTGGGCATCCCTTACCCCAATCAAGATGACACATAAAATTAACCATAATAAAGTGTCCGCAAAAATCTCACTGACTCAGTACAAACAGTATTATTATCAGTTACCTATTTCAAAGTCTAGGCTCAAACCTTATACAATATTGCCTCCAGCTATGCAACAGAACCCAGGCATAGTCAGGAAGAAGCCAGTTTCACTTAGATCATAGTCCTGACTTCTGGTGCTGTGACACAAACAAGTTCAGAGAGCAGTGCCCCTAAATGGAGGGCTTGAAACAGCTGCTGAATCCTAGCAGACTGCAAAACACAAACCTAACACTTAACATTAAGACCCTTTAGCTGAGAACTCCCTAGACTCCTTCAGCTATGTCTGCTACCTTTGGGCACTGAGTTTTCAACATACTAAAGCACTGTAAGGTAGTTGGGTTTGAATCTTGCCTCACCCATTATTTCCCAGTTCTGTAACCTTGGGGAATGCAGTTAGCATGTTTAAATTTCATGGGATCCGCAGAGTGGAGGCTCTTGTAAAGAAATAATCTTCTAAAGGATTTAATGTGGCACCTGACAAAGAGAAGCATTCTACAAATGTCACCTTTTTGTCATACATTACCCTCACTGATCTTTACAACCTCTGAAAGTCAGATAGGATCCAGCTCAGAAAAAGTAAAACTTGCTGGAAGTCACACAGCTAACATATCAGGGAGCCTGAACTGGAAACTAAGTCTCTCAAGTCCTTGACAGCAAGTGCTCTAATAAACACAATATGGAAGCATATAAACATGCATGCAGGCAAAGTATGCTAAACATTGCTGACACAGTGATAAATAAGACAGGGTTTTTATTTTCATGATGGAACAGAGTCCAGTGAGAGAAATCTCAGACATGCATGTGTTTATGTATAGGGTGTGATTCTCCAGCAGTAAAAACAAACCTACAGGTCTCTAGGAGAAAGAATGTGGAGGGTTGGGTCAGCAAAAGTTTTCTAGAAGAAGTGACACTTGATCTGGGCATCAAGGTGCAGTGAAAACATGTGAAGTCATAACACCAGTATAAAATTACTCTATCACTTATAATCAATGACACTTTGAATAAATTCCTTAATATTTTCCAAATTATCACTTTCTCATGTGGAAAATGGGGCTAATAATATCCACCTCATAGAATTGCTGTAAAGATTAAATTAAGTAATATTTGTAAAAGTCCTTATCATCATATAATTCATTGTCTGAACCAGAATCCTTCTGAGAGTATCAGAAGGCACTATTGAAAACCTGGACAATATGCACCCTATTTATCACAGTATTTGGCACATAAGTGACATTAAAAATATATCAGTTCTTTCCTTTGTTACTTGGCTTTGAAGAATGTATAGTAATTTTCCAGGCCTGGCGGGGGGGAGAAAATATGTAAGAGACAGAGGGAACTCAATGAACAAAGGAATATTCCAATGCTGTAAAAAGATTCATTCATACAACCATATAATTATAAGATATTACGACTGGAAGAAGTCAAGATATCATTAAATTCAAACATCATATTTTATAGATTAAGAAAATGAATCTCCAAATGGTTAAATGAAATAGATATTTAGTTTCAGAGCCAAGACCAGCACCTAGATTTTTTAAATGCTCACCCTGGGATCTCACCATTATAACATCCCTCATCTCTAAGAAAGATTTTTCCTAAATCAGAGCTGTCATAGGAATGATAGAAGATCCATAACTCCCTTCAACAGCTTATCTCATAGTTCTTATATTCTTACTGAGTCAATCTAACCCACTGCGAATCTAACAAGGACTGTCCTCAGGGAAGATGAGTACAACTAGCAGCTCCCTTAGCCAAGGAGGAGTAATTTGAGTCTGCTACATGTTATTTATCACTCAGTTATGAAAGAACAAATAGTTTATTCTCCATTTGTATTTTCTTTGGATTTGGAGTTGTCATTCATAGAACAAATAATTTAAGAATAAAATTTCAAAAGTAATTCATTTCATATAAAGCTAATTCTTCTAACTGATGGAATAACTCTCTAGGGCAGAAATGATCAATATTTTTCTGCACAACATGAATGCATTAGTGAACACACATTGCCATCATTAACAATGATTCTCAAAAGGGCATAGGGAGATAGCAAAATCTCTGGGAGATGTGTATACTTTTTTTCTTAAAGGTCCCCAAATTATTGATACTCTCCTGACATCTTCCCTACATGCCTCTAACACACAGACACTCATACATACATACATATACACACACATACACATAAACAACCCAAGTCATTTTTCATAGTTCTAGGAGTAAATTGAGAACATAGAGAATGTTTCCACCTGAAAAATAAGTTGAATAAAAAGAGGTATTGTCATTCTTATTTTGTTGTATTGTTGAGACTTTGCTCAGCAGTTTCCTCTCTAGAAGTTTTACAGCCTTATCTTCCAAGCAGTTAGTCACTCAGTCCCCTGTGATCCCAGAACATTTGCATCTACCCCTATTATCACCCTCAGCCATATTCTCTACTTATAATAATTGCTCAGGTCTCTCGGCTGAATGTACTGGTACCCAGAGATATGCGTACTAGGCTTCATACCGCTCTGTAAACTTAGCAACAGCCTGGCACATAGTAGAAGCTCAAACAATCACCAATTGGAGTAATTAGTTGAGTTGCCTAAGGGACAATATATGAATATAGAATAATATCCAGGAATGTTTTTAGGAGAAAGGAGATGGACTGTGTAAGAGCACTGTAAGTTTTTTTTGGAAGAAATGTACTGTAAAACTACAAGGCACTATTCTCCTCTATTGCATAGCAAACCGCTACACTGCTTTCCTTAAATGGTACTTGGTGGCCTGAAAAGCTAATGTCCCTCCCTAAGTGCCTGGCCCTTAGAGAGTCACTTATGTAACTGGAAGCACCTGAATTATTTTGTTACATGAAGTCATTTTGTTTTTAAAAGTGCTGCACACAAGAACGTCTTATCTTACCTAGCTCATTATTTGTAATTGAAGAGAAATGATTTTTTTAATAAACTTGTATGAAAAAATGAGAGAAGAAAAAAAAGCTAAGGTCTAATGAAAAAAATGTTTGATAGGTAGAGAGGGAGTAGGGAACTACCAGCCTATTAAATTAACCACATGAAGCTTTTAGGCTCTCAGGTCTTATGAGAATAAATTATATTTAAGAAAAATGTAACTAAATATACATTAACTTTCATAAACATGCCTTCTGATTTAAAGAGGGGAAAAGTAATCAAGAGGTGATCTGGACAAAGAACGAAGTATGATGTAGACACAAATTTCTTTTTTTAAAAATCTGAATGATGAGTTTTATTGTTTTAAATATTTCCTTTAAAATTAGTAAGCTGTGAATATTACATGTGCTAAGCTCTACAGTCCATAGTAGTTTATATTATGTGAAAATATTTGAAAAAATAGTTACTTGATAATATATTATATATATTTTTTTTCTTTTACAATTCAGGATTAGGTATACAAGTGAACATCATACAGGCAAAGTTCTGGCATTCCTTTGGTCCCACTTTGCCTGGTTTGAGACCAGATAGAGTTTACATTTCATCTCACGTGATTTTTCACAAAGTATAAAAAGTTGTTGGATTCAGTAAAATAATCGCTGGGTTTTATGTCCTATAGCTGTTTTATTTTATTTATGGTCAAATTGAATGGAAATAACCATTTGTCTCTTGGTCTCCTGATACTTATTTTTTTTAATCCTTTACAACTATCTGTGCAAAAATAAATAGCAAACAAACTTCCCTGTGTTATCAATGGAGGTTTAAATCCAAAAAACCCGTTCCTCAAAGAACCAAATGTAGTGACTGCTTTGCTAGAAAAATTTTAGCGTCCATCTACAAAACTACAACCACCTCCCCAAAATAAAAAATAAACCATTCTTTCAATCTGTTGGTTGAATTATACACAGACATATGCATAGGCCACTGAATACATTTATCCCAAACTTTCTCAAGGTTTTATGAATTCCAACTGCATATTTTGAGATGTTTAGACTGAATTATAAGCATTCAAGCACTAAACTTATACAATATTAATTTCTTATCTGAAGAACATCCCTATGAAAGAAGGACCCACCCCCCAAAAAAAAAATCCCAAAATTATCTTTCTGGAGGGCAGGCCCCTTGCAGTACAGGCTTTCCCCACTAGGTAAATGTTCTAGGAAACTATCAGTATCAGTGTAGCACTTTTTTGTGAGAGACTGGTTTGGCTTCAGTGAATTTTTTTTTTTAGATACTTTCAGCACGGTTGCCCATTTCATAATGGGTGGTTTATAAGTGCTCCTGCCCACACTGCGCTGAGTGTGCTGCAGTTTTTGACCAAAAACATATGATTCTCATGTTCCACCCTCTCTATTCTGCCCGATCTCGCCCAAGAGACTTTTATCTGTTTCCCAGGATGAAAAAATCCTCAAAAGGATGTTTTGCCGATGTGGAAGAGGTGACACAAAAAGTGGCAGAAGCAGTAAAAGGCATCAAAATTGACAATTTCAGCCGGGCCCGGTGGCTCAGCTTGTAATCCTGCGCCTTTGGGAGGCTGAGGTAAGTGGATTGTCTGAGCCCGCGGGTTCGAGACCCGCCTGGGCAGGCGAGACCTCATCTCTACCATAAATCAAAAAAATTAGCTGGCCGTGGTAGCGCATGCCTGTAATTCCGGCTACTCGGAAGGCTGAGGTGGAAGGATCGCCGGAGCCCAGCAGGTCGAGGCTGCGGTGGCTGGGAGCGGCCACTGCACTCCAGTCTAGGCGACAGTAAGACTCCAACTCAAAAAAAAAAAATTGACAATTTCAAAACCTGTGTTGAGCAGTGGAAAAAGTGTCTGGATAGGAGTATTGCATCCAACGAATTGTACTTTGAGGGTGACTGAAGTTTAAACATGTAAGGATAAATATAAAATTTTTAAAAATAAATTCCTAGTTTTTGGGGTCTCCCTCATATTATCAATGACTTCCAACTACAGATTCTTCAGCAAGCATTTATTGAGCCCTTATTTTATCTAATGGAACTGCTTCTTGTATAAGGAACTGTAAAACTTGTTTTTGTCTCAAGGAGTTTCCATCATTATATACCTTAAAGAAACAAATGTAGGACAGGGGGGAAATAAAAATACTTAAACCCGTTTGTCTTTCATTTTATGTTAGCATTTTTAAATATGGTCAGTCTGTAAACTGTTTGTAAACTATATGTTTACTCTTTCCCTCTTTTTCAGTTGGATGAGTGTCGTCTGAATATGATCCCATGATCTTTTGCATACAAACTTCCACTATACATAATGATGGACACTCCAGGGAACTGATTATTGATACAAACATCTTCAGGCTGAAGAATATGGGTCATATTTTCTATTGGCTGGAGAAAGTTATTTTGCCAGTCAAGTCTTTGATTTTTATTTGTAATCGAATAAACATTGTCTCACATACCCCATCTTCCCAATATATTATAAAATTATAACAATGCAGATTTTTAAAAATGAATAAAATGTTTCCTGCTTTTAAGAAATTAAAGTCTACAGAAGGTTTGTAAATAATAATAGTCTAGAGAAGTTGGCAAGGACAAAATCTCGTGCATTTTCATATTCTTCTTCTATTTCTTTCTCAGAGAATGGTACTGTCATCTACCCAGCCATCCCAAGGATTGCTATAAACCCATCCCTCTCCTTTAATGTAAACATTTAAATACAGTACAGGCTCTGCTGATTTTACCTTCTAAATTTCTCTCAAACCCATTTCTACTACAACTGCCATGTTTCATATTATCTTCTCTTTCTACTTGGAATGCTGCATAATCTCTAGATTTATCAGAATTGTTTTAATAGGGAGGGATAGAACCATAATCCTATCTAACCTAAAGAAAAAAAAATGGGGGAGGGAAATAATTTTCTGAAGGAAGGAAAACTAGACAGTCCATAAAATCAAAAGAATAATTGTTGGACCCAGTGCAATTAAGCACTTCGAGACCCGAAGCCAGGACTATCTCCACCCATTTCACTGTCACTGTTTTCAGTGTGTTCCATGGCCTTTTTCTGCCCCACTACAATGGGTTTACCCAAGCATCAGGAAAGATGATTGCCCTGGGTTGCATAGTGTCCTCTCCATACTCCTCATCCCAAAATCATGTCTATCTGGAACCTGTAGATATAACCTTAATTTGAAACAGTGCCTTTGTAGATATAATCAACTTAATATGAGATCAGACCATTTCAATTACTGGTTTGGACACAGAGACACACAGGAGAAAGATGGCCATGTAACAACGAAAGCAGATGTTGGAGTGATGCACTTGGAAGCCAAGCATTACCAAGTATTCCAGGAACCACCAGAAGCTAGAAGAGACAAGGAAGGATCTCCTACAGCCTTCAGAGCACTACCCCACTATCCTTCAATTTTAGACTGCTAACCTCCAGAACTGTAAGAGAATAAAGTTCTTTAGAGAGAACAAATTTCTATTTTATAAGCTAGCTGGTTTATAGTATTTTTCACAGCAGCCCTAGGAAACGAATACAATGATCAATGGAAAACCCAGGTTTTCATCATTTTGGATTTAAGAACCTTAAAAGAAAAAGAATGCTTCTTTCTTTCATATCAGCATACTTACTAGCATACTGAGAATCCTAACCTCAGAATCTGATTGACCCAACTAGAGTCACACACCTGGTCCTTGCAAGGGTATCAGAGTGCCAGGCAATGGGACTCCATTGTTTCCCATGTCTAGGAATGGTGTGCATCTCTCAGACTGCAGAGAAGGAGCAAGAAACAGTGACTTGAAGCCTCCTCGAAATCACATGGAGTAGGAGAGGAGAAGTTGCTCAGAGAAAAAGGGAAAGAGACTGATATCAAAATGTTGATACTGATACATCCACTATGGCCCTTAAGTTGATACTGATACATCCACTATGGCCCTCTCTGCATCTTACCTTGTCCCCCTAGTAATCCACACTTCAAGTCTCTGTTAGACTAGTCTTTCCCAAAGGTATCTCCCACTATGTGGCCTTCCCAAAGTCCTCTAATAGATCCCTTTAATTTTTGGATTAATGTATACCAGCATTTTGCTCCGGCCTCTTGCACCACCACAATACTCCCCTCACTTCCAACCGGATCTAACGTCTCAGAACTCTCTCCACACTCCAGGCACCTTCAAACCTCCATATCTTTGTTCCTTCCTGAAATGTTTTTCTTACTTTCTTCACTTCTTTAATTCCTGTTCGTCCTTTAAGATTGCATTCAATTATCAACAGTAACCTGCTTTTCTACACATCACCTCACCTTCTAGTTTCAAGTATCTCAACTGCGATACAAGGAATGAAGGAGGAGAGATTGATTGATTTTAAGGAGTTGGCTCACGCAACTGTGGGAGCCAGCAAGTCCAAAACCTACAGGGTAAACCAGTAGGCTGTAGCCCCAGGGAAGAGTTGATATTGCAGCCTGAATCTAAAGGTAGTCTGTGGCAGAATTCCCTCTTCCTTGGAGAAGGTCAGTTTTTTTTCTCTTAAGGTTATCAACTGATTAGATGAGGCCCACTCACATTATGGAGAGTCATCTGTTTTTATTCAAAGTCTGTTGATTTTAATGTTAATCTCATGTTAAAAAAAAAAAAAAAAAAAACTTCAAAGCAACATCTTGATCAGTGTTTGACCAAATCTCTAAGTACTATGGCATAGCCAAGTTGACACATAAAATTAAACATCACAGTTGTTAATCTCTTTCTTTCCCAATTCCCAATGAAATGTCATCACTTTAACCAACCAGATACTACAAATACTAGTTAGGTTAGAACTCTCATTTCTCAATCTCTCTCTCTCTCTCTCTCTCTCTCTCTCTCTCTCAAATATAAATATAACAATAACTTTTTCAACTATAAATTTGTGTTTACTCTATGCTTTCCTTTGTCAAAATAGGACCCATAGCCCCAAAGTCTTTCTAGTCCACTATCACTAGTTTCCAAACTCCATGTAAACTTAAAATATACTATGGAGAACCATGCACCCGAGTCACCTCCCTAACACTGGTGTGGATTTATTACTAAACTGTTTAAAATAAGTCAAATGATGCAAATAGAATTTGACACATTGTTGCTCTTAACTCATACTGAACTTAATACATTGTGATGTGAGGCACAAACTAACACAAAAAGATATGTACTAAAAATTGCAGAATGGATTAGGTAAATTTAAAGTCACAGTCAAAAAATTATTAATACTAAGGTGAGCAATACATTTACTTTTACATTGCAAAAAGAGTCTTGGATGCCATCAACACAAACTTAAAATCAGCTTTCTAGAAATTCGAATAGAGAATATACTCGAAAATCTTTCATAGTCTCAGAATATTTTATGTCAGCATCACCATAATTGTCCAAGCCCTGCTCTGCTAGGTGCCAGTTACCTCTCACTTTTGTCTGTGTGCTGCCTATGTGCTCTTTCCACAAAGGTTTCTAATCATTTCAGAAAGGCAAGAAAGAAACTGTAATTCATCGTTCCCTAAAGTACACAAACTATTCATTTATTCATCCATCTATCTACCCATTCATTCTTCAAGTATCTATTGGTATCTGCATACTCTGCTAAGACCTAGAATACATTGATGAATAAGACACATTTCGAAACCTCATCCAGTCTATATGGTGTACTGAGGGCGAGAAAAGCCCTCTGGAGCTTATAGACCAATATGGAAAGAAATACAGACTAATATGGAAAGAATTTAATTACACTTTGGTGTGCTTTTCAGAAAATATACTAGCAATCTACAGGTTATTATAAAAGTGAACCAAGGAGCAGCAAATAGAGGAGGGTGAAATGGCAAATCGGATGATGCATTCCCAAAGAAGTAAGACATAGGCTGAACCCTAAGACTGGAGAAGACTTTAAGTGGGTAACAGGAAGAGAAGGAGCGTTCCTGGGAGACAGAATGCAGCAGTGAAAAGACCTTTGCCTAAGAAAGCAGCAGGAAGCAGCAGGACAAGTGCAAGAGACTGAGAGTAGGGGTGAAACATGGAGCAGGGGCAAGGAACGGACAGGGTGTCATCACACCAAATCTCTTGGGGCCATCTTAACCTCAAAATGTAGCTGAGGCCCAAAAGAGCCCTGTAAGCTGGAACATCTAACAAAGATTTTTTTCCTCCATTCACTTAAGAGATTTAAGTCATTTGGGAAAAAAAAGTATCTTGAAATATATAAATAAATTATATGCAACATCTCTCCCTTTATATAAAAGTCCCAACTTTACAGATATTATCTAAGTATCTCTGTTTAAATTATTGAAATAACATGTAAAAACATTACATTTTAAAACTAAATATTCTCTCTGTATTATACTTATGTATAAGTTTGTGGTCACTACCTTTAGCAAACCTTGGGGAAAGTAGGAAGAAGGTCACAGACTTTTTAAATGCAACAAAATGTATTTCAACAAAAATACTAAAGATTGAGTAAAATACAAGACAAAAAAACTAAATACTACCCATGAACTCAACAATGGGTTTCCCTCCAGGATATCTGAAAGCACATTTTAATTTAGTCTAAAATAATGCTATTTTTTCTACTTATTAAAATGTATTAGGTACAAATAAATGAATCTGCAGAGATAACCATCACAATATAAAATGTATCTGAAACACTGGAGGAGTCACAGACTGTAAGTGTCAGTGGACACATGCCAGGGATGTTAGGAACACTGTAACCCAGATCTACTACGTATGAATTTATGGGTAAGGGGCTAAACCATAATGCTATCAGAGGGCATTAAAGTACCAAACATGCGCTCAAATGGTTGTGAATTCAGTGAGGCATCTTTAGAAGAGCTATCAGATTCCTAAACTGTAGAAGAGCTATCAGATTCCTAAACCATCTTCCTGATTGTCATTTTGGGTCTTTGCTCTTTTCTTCCCTCTGTCATTGAGAATTCAGGAACCAGAGCACTGTGTCTAAATATAAGTAATTACTTTTTATTTATTACTCTCTGTTGACTTGGATGTGAATGTCCTCATTTTTCTGTGTTGAAACTGAGAGTAAGAATTGCATCATATGAATCAACAAGAGGTATTGAAATCCCAAAATTAGGAGTGTGGAGGGAGGGTTAGTTTCTCACCAGAAAATGACCTCCAAGTTCTCTTTGAGTCTTGAAATGCTGTGACATGATCCATTTGTTGTACATCCATCATAACCAAGGGCTAAGGTCAAGGCTGCAATAGCAGGAAGCGCTGGTCTAGGTCAGACACTAAAATGGTGGGAAAAGAATGTGTTCTCAGCATTTTAAATTAACAGCCAATAAATTTCAACATTTGTCTTTTGAGTGGATAATAATAATGAAAGGAAAATTAATTTTAAAATTCAAAATGGATTTGGGACAAGACAGGGGAAGACCCATTTGGGAGACCAAGATTCAATCCTGACTTTCAAGGAACCATAAATTATTAGCAAAGGAGAGAGAGAATCAAGTTACTTTTTTACTATGAAAGGACATTAAATAGTCACATTTTCTTCAAATCAGGAACAAATTTGAGTAGCCATAATTTGCCAGGATGAGTGGGCTATCTAAATTACCTCATTGAATGAGGATCATTTGATCAGAGTAACTGATATTGCATTAAATTCATGTAATTCTTCAACCAAAACAAATCAATCTACAGAACCTTTCAGTGGTCTTAACTAATGATAATATTGTTTATCTTTAACACACTATTTCTTTAACACTTAAAAATGTTGTTAAGGATTTCCTTCATTTTTATGTCTTCTTTTTAATATATGAATACTCTAAGCCAGACAACACGACAAGTAAAATAAAAGGCAAATGTTTTGCATCATTTTAAAAAAAAAAGAGATATTTTTAAAGGCTTTGGATATCTGAATTAAATCAACAACAGATTTGGAAATAAAAAAATATTATAGCAAAATTTAGAGCCACAATCCATAAGAATACACAAAAATACTGCTAGAGCTAGTAAATGAATATGATGCAAAAGTGTAAGGTTTAAGATCAACATGCAAAAATTAATTGTTGTTATACACCGACAGTGAACAACCCTAAAAGGAAATTAAGGAAACAATTCTACTTGCAAATTACAATGATGAAGATGACAAGTTTTTCTGTTTTTTTGTTTTTTTGAGTTGGAGTCTCACTCTGTCGCCCAGACTGGAGTGCAGTGGCCACTCCCGGCCACCGCAGCCTCAACCTGCTGGGTTCCGGCAATCCTTCCTCACACTGTGATTTATCTGTACCTTCCACACATTGCATAGTACTTGGTGCACAGTGTAAACAAAGATCTTACTATTCTGGATCGCCATGCATCTCCACTACCTAGCACGGGGCCTAACACATAGCAGACATATTGAAAAGAAAGGAAGCAAAGAAGGGAGAGAGGGGGGAAGGGAAGGAAGAGGATAGGAAAATGTTTCCCAGAAGAGATGCTGCTTCAACCAAGTCATGAAGGACTCAGTCAAGTATTCTAAGAAAAATGTTGCAAATGCAAGAGTAGGAATAGGCAACAATGGTTAATTCAGGGAAATGAAAGCTGTTTGTCATAGCTGAAGAGATGAGTAATAGAAGGTGACAAATCTAGATAGGCAGTCTAATATCTTATTATAGCCCATATCACACTTCATTGCAATTAATGGTTAATATCAGTCTTCTGTTAGGACATAAACTCCATGGGATCAGGGACAAGGGTTGTTTTGCTCCTTCCTGTATGTAACACTTCCTTACCAAACGCAGTCAGTGCTTAAAACTTATTTTTGACTTTTAGGTGGCTTTGTTGCATAGCTTCTGCTCTATCATATAGCCATTGAGGAATCATTGATCTATCACATAAGAGACTGACATGATCATATGTAAGAAAGATCACTCTAGCAGCATTATCAAAAACGAATGGGAAGAAGACTAAACTGGAAGTGAAGATAAACAACGAATTATATTCATACAAGTATTTTCATTCGAGTCAGAATATCTCATTCACCAAGTATCACAGTATTACTAATAATGTCAAAAAATTGAACTTTTGTGTCTTTTTTGTAGTTGGAATCTTACTCCGTCCTCTAGGCTGGAGTGCAGATGCATGATCACAGCTCATTGCAGCCTCAACTTCCTGGGCTCTGATGATCCTTCTACAATCTTATCCTACAGATAAACTTCCCATATGCTAGATGATATACATACAACATATATACAACATTGTTTGTAGCAGGAAAAAAATAGAAATAACCCAAATATGTATCTATATACAATTAGTTATATAAACAATGATATAGCCACTTATCTCTTATCTCTATATATTAATACCAAAAGATGGCTATGATATATTTTTAAGTTTTAAAAAGCAAGTTGCGTAAGGAAGGGATGAAATATGAATATATATTAATCTTTGATGCATTTGTATATTTTATGGATACATACAAAACTAATATAAAAATATTAGGCAAGTGTGTAAAAATGAATCAATCAAAACAAGTAAGAGTGAGACTTCTCAAAGTTACCTTAATACTGGTCATTTTTTACCCATAAGAAAAATCACCTATTCAAAAAAATGTAAATTATAAAGTGTCAATGGACAAATAAAATAATCACCAATTTTTTAAACCAAAGTAAAAAGAATTTACATAAAAATGGAAAACTGAGACTTCTTAAAAATAATGTTATAGAGGTAAAATATCCAGTGATAGATTTTACGTTTCATACTCATCCATGATTTCTCCCCATGATGTTTGCTGTCCTTCGTACACTGTTTTTCTGGCCAAACATAGACAGAGAAGGAGCTTAAAAACTGATGTGATCCTGTTGTTTTCATGTCTTACAATTTGTTCAGGTACAATTCAGTAGTATTTTCCTCTTAAAGGTATACCTCACTATTATTTCCATTCCATTGTTTGTACAGCAGCAATACGCTTTATGCAAGTACAAAAAAGAGCTAAATTGGCTTGAATCAAAGAAAACAAAGAGTAGAACTGTAACTATTTCAGGAACTGATGCAGACAATCAATTTAACATTATGAATGTGTCAAAAGGTGGTAACTGAAGCCAGCCTGCTTTCTTCACAAGAGAGGTAGAGAGACACAAATGCTTTATCCCTTGAGGAAACTTTTCCCGCCAAACCACCCCAAGTGATGGCAACAGATACACCAAATCTGGCAGTATTAAGCAATGAAAGACAAATACAGGAGACATTCAAAAGCAATCAAGCATTTGAGAAAAATAAGAAGGAATGGATGAGTTGGTTCTGACCAAATTTAAAATGCTGAAGTAAGTAGACAAACTTGGAAATTAAATCATAGAAAACATCACACACTAGGAAGGTTATATAGAGGACATCCTAAGATATAGAATATTTTCTCAAGATTTTTATCCAGATCACAAAGAGACAATATCATATCTTCAAATTTATAGAGTTGCTTCAATAAGAATATAGATCCCCATTTCATAGCAGGAGAATTGTGGCTTAGAGAAATGATGTAGATCACTCCAATCAAATAAAACAGTAAACTGTGGAGCTGGGATTTCTAGAGCCTGTTTTCTTGAGGATTCTGTGGAGCTGGGATTTCTAGAGCCTGTATTCACTAAACAATATCAAAAAGTGACAGTATGACAGCCAGGTGTAGTGGTTCATGCCTGTAATCCCAGAACTTTGGGAGGCTGAGGCAAGAGGATTGCTTGAGCCCAAGAGTTCAAGATCAACCTGGGCAACATAGCAATACTTCATCTTTACAAGAAATAAAAAAATTAGCTGGGTATGGTGGCGCATACCTTTAGTCCTAACTACTTGGGAGGCTGAGGCAAAAGGATACTCTAAGCTCAGGAGGTTGAGACTGCCATAAGCTGTGATCGTCCCACTGCACTCCAGCCTGGCCAACAGAGTATAGACCTCGACTCGGAAGGAAGGAAGGAAGGAAGGAAGGAAGGAAGGAAGGAAGGAAGGAGTAAAAATAGACTACCAATGAGGAAGAAAATCATAGAAAAAAATCATATTCCAAAAAAATTTAGCAATTTTAGGGCCATTTTTCAGGTGTGTAAATCACTTTTCAGCATCACAGAGCACTTGTTCCCTTTCATATAACAGGAGTAATAAAACAGCAGCAACAAAAACTTACAATTTATTGATGACTTTCTATGGCCAAGCTCTTTGCCTACACTATTTCATCTCTTCCTCAAAACACGCCATAATCCTAGTGCCATTATCATCTTCATTTTACGATAAGGAAATTGGAACTTAGAAAAGTTAGGCAACTTACCTGTCATTCAACTTCAAGTGGCAAAGCCAAAATTCAAACTTGACCCCATACTCACTTTATCTTAGAGACTAGTCTACAATATGAAGGCTGAGAGGTGTTGCTCTGGAGTTAGACTGCCTGAACGTGAATCTTGGCACCACTGCCAAGTTTCTAATGTTACCACCTTAGGCCTACAAGCCTTTCTGTACTATGCCTCAGTTGCTTCATCTGTTCCATGAGAATGATGTTAGTGCTTACTTCATGGTGTTCTTATTTGAATTAAATTAGTTAATACAAGCAAGACACTTGAAAGCATGGCTACACACAATATCCTATATAATCACAAATATTAGCTATGATTATAATGATAAAAAATGATGATTGTTGTAATTCACATTTTGAGCTATCTTCTAGCACCACAAAATGATGATTTCCCTGAACCATTAGGAAGTGTTTAATTTTTCTACAATAAGTTTAACAGAAAAGAAAGTTTACAGTGTATTTTAGAAATTATTTTACTAAAAACATTTATATGCTTAATGGAGTCTGCCTTAATTATCCCAAAAAGTCATTATAAGGAACAATGAAATTAGATAAATTATGTTACCATTTTTTGTTAGAACATTATTTGACTAACAATAATGAGGGCCATATACTAATATTTTATTACATTTTTCTTCATATTTTTTGATCATCAAAAAGTTTGCACTTAATATTAGTTCTTTTAAAAAAAATTATAATGATCTAATAGTGGAACATCCAAATTCTTTTAGAGCTTATCTTTCCTATTGAAAAAATTATTTCATGCTAATCTGAAAATTAAAATTTCAAAGTAACCTAAGATTTCATCCATATTAGACATAGATGCCCCCAAAAAATGTTTTTTCAACCTGTGTGTGTATTATTTCCAAAGCACAGCACACTACCTTATGTAAATTCTAAACAAAAGAATTACCTTGGAGATGAAGACAATATTTTTAGAGAAAGCCTATCACACTTGTATGTAATCATTCGACAAAAAAAATTTTTTCTCCAAATTTAGAGACATGTTAGAAACAAGATTTTTCTGAATTCCAAATTGGTTCAATTATCCATGTGAAGCATTTCTTCCTGTTTGCATAGATTGAGGTTTCCTAATTAACTGCTTGCCTGACTTCAGATGGCCCTACATCTTCTGCACATAAAAACATCTTCTTATTTCCTGTTCAATACGTGTCAGGCATACTCATCTGTTTCACCACACTGAAAAATTAAATTAGGACACATATTTTCAGAGACAAGTAGAGGCCACAAAGAAATTGGGAAGGGAGGAATCACTCCTACTGTCATTCAATGGAAAAGAACTATGAATTTGCTAAAGAACAAACAACTCTCACAAAGGAAAAATTAAGAAGTCTATTATTTGTCCATAAGCTTATAGGTGAGAGAAAACATATACTTTTAAAAATTACTCAAGAGGAGAAAGAGGAAATTTTTAAGTCTATAATATTTTATTAATCTTTTATGACAATGTCTTTACACCTTACAACATGAGAAGTCAACACATGAGAAAGGTGTGGGTGAGCAATGCTATGTTTTACAATTGTATTGTGTCATATTTTAGGTTTCTCACCCATTCTGTGTTTTCTGCCAATACCTTCTTACAATAAGAGGACAAGTACAGATAGCCATGACAGGGCACAGAATGGGTGCGATACCTGAAACATAGTACAAGGTGATACCACACTGAAAGGTATCTCATTCAACTGGTAAAGTACATCATTTCAAGGAAGGCTATTTACATGAGACATTAAAAAATGGAAAAAAATTAATAAAATAGAAACTGAAAATTTTTACAGCACATTAAAGAGTTAAAAGTCTGCATAAAACAATATTTAAAGGGTTTGGTTAAATGAGATTCAGCAAATATTTTGTGCCTGCTGCCTGATTTGCTTTGTGCTAAATAAACTGTCTAACTTTCTTTAGTACATTCACACATACAAATTTTTTCTCTCCAAAGAAATTTTCACCTATAAAATTCATATTCGAATTTAATGATTAGGAAAAAATGGAAGAATCTATAAGGATGGGTGGGAACTGAAAAGGACCTGGGCAAACAGAAATCATCCCAGATCAAGAGGACAGTGCAATAAACCAGAGGGTCAGGGAGAGCCAAGCTGGTTCCAGGAAAAATGAGTAGCTCAGCCCAGGTGAAGCTGATGCTCCAGAGGCAATGTGATAATTGGGAAAAGCGTGGGAGTCTGAGCGTCGCCAGGTTTCAACTACCACCTCTAAGTGCTGGCTATTTAACTCCAAGAAAATCACTTTTCAGCTTCAGGCCTCAGACTCCTCATCCATAAAATTGGCACTAATGTCCATGGTCCTAATACTTACTCTGTAAGAATGTTGTGAGAGTTAAATTAGGTAATATACACGAAAGATATACGGCTCTGCCTGGCACAAACTAGATGTGTAATCAAATATATTATTAAACCTAAGAAAAATAGCAGAAATGGGAGAAGTGCCGGAAAGGGAGAATGGGATTAGATAATAACCTAATCTCTCTAGCTGAGAAAGGCTAAAAAGAAATGTGCAAAGATGCTCAATATTACTAGTAATCATGGAAATGCATAGTATTGTAAGTGTGAGATAACATAGTTTGCCCTTCAGATTGGAAAAAAAATGAAAAAAGGAGATACCACCCACTGTTTTCTAAGATGTTAGGAAGTAGGCATTCTGTTGCACAATTAGTACATATGTAGATTGATGCAATCTTTTAGGGCAAATTGACAATAATGCACACATCCTCTGATCAAGCAATCATGTCAATAGAAATTTACATGTACAAAAGTATTGCTACTACCTTACCACAATACCATCATCAGGCTTATTGCAATAAATCTTTTTCTTAGTCATCTTTGCAGCAAAAACAAATCCCAAGATCTTAACAGCTTACAACAACAAACATTTATTTTTCGTCATGTGATGTTTAAGTTGAAGATTTGCTACAGCATGTGGTTCTTCTTCACATGCCTTCTCCTTCCCAGATCCAGTCTAAAAAGGAATCTTCTATCTGCTATTCCCATGGCAGCAAACAGAATCAAGAGACTGAGCTGAACCATGCCTTCTGATTTAAGGCTTTCTGAGGTCATGTCTGCACATTTCCACTGAACAAAACCAGTTACATGGTCTAAGCTTGACAAGTTGGTGGGTGGGTGCATGGCATGGCGTCACTGACTGGGAACAATTCAGAGAATCACGTTCCTGACTTGTTTACCAGCCAGAATGATCCAGTTAAGACAGAAGTCTGCTCAAAACCCTCCAGCAGCTATCCATCTCACTCAGAGTAAAAAACAGATTTCTCCATGTTTTAAAAGTCACTGCTTGGTTTGACTTTCCTTCTCTTCCCACTCTCTCTCTGATCACTGTCTCTGCAAAGCTCCTCTATATCCTCATTAGCTTCCCACTTGCCTCAGGGCCTTTGTACTTACTAGGTCCTCTCCTTAAAGCCTTCTACATCATTCCTTTAGATTTCATTCAAATGACAACTTAAGAGTAGACAATTGTTGGTTACATCAATCTTTACATGTGATAAAACTGTATAGAACTACACACACACACACACACACACACACACACACACATGCGTGTATGTCAAAACTTATGAAATTTGAGTAAGGTGTATGTCTGTAGACTGTACCAATGTCAATTTTCTGGTTTTGATATTGTACCATAGTTGTGTAAGATATTATCATTGGGGAAACTGGGCAAATTGTGCATGGATCTCTTTGGGCTATTTTGAGACTTCTAGTGAGTCTATCATTATTTCAAAATAAAACATTTTTTAAATGAGGAAAAACACTGGCAATCAGTCATCTTTTTATACCATATAAAATGACACCTTCATACCATGTATCTCTTTTTTTTTTGAGTTGGAGTCTCACTCTGTCGCCCAAACTGGAGTGCAGTGGCTGCTCCCAGCCACCGCAGCCTCAACCTGCTGGGCTCCGGCGATCCTTCCGAGTAGCCGGAATTACAGGCGCACGCTACCACGCCCAGCTGATTTTTTGATTTATTATAGAGATGAGGTCTCGCTGCCCAGGCAGATCTCGAACCCGCGGGCTCAGGTAATCCACTCACCTCAGCCTCCCAAAGGCGTGGGATTACAGGCTGAGCCACCGAGCCCGACTCCATGTATCTCTTTATTCTACTCTCTTCCTCTTCACTGCCTTATCATGAGCTACAGATTTACTTGTTTTGTTATAGATAATGCACTTACTTAATTATTGTCTATTTCCATAACTAGGACATAAATGCTGTAACAGCAGGGCCTTTTTCTGTTTTGTGCACTGTTGATTCCTTGGCACCAAGGATGCCTAGCACATAGCAGGCACTCCAAAAACATCTGTTAGAGGAAACGAATGTTCCCAACAGTCAAAATTGGAAACCATCTAAATGTTCACAGATAAGAAAATAATTAAATAGATGTTGATCTACATCAGCCCACAGTGACTTAAACAATGAAACAGGTCTAAATGTACTCACATAGAAAGAGATCCATGATAGATCACTAAGAATCAGAATAACTTTGAGGTTGATATAGCATGATCCCAATTAGTAAAGCAGAAAATCATCATAATACTTAAGAGTGGGGACTCTAAGTGCACATCTTGATTTCATTTCCCATTTGCAGGGTGGCCTGGACAAGTTACCCAATCTCATTTGCCTCAATACTCTCAACTGTAAAATCAAAATAATCACACTGCAGGGATTAAATGAGTTAACACAGATAGAGAACATGACGCAGTATATTTCATCTCTAGTGCTTCACACTGGAGACATTTAATATATGTTAGCAAGATTATTATTTATGTATAAAATCTTAAAAGTGTATATGTTTTTAAAATTCATAGAGAAAGGTCAAGAGTGGCACACAAGAAACAACAGTAGTGACCTCTGGGGAGAGATGACGGAAGGAATGTGGGATGATTCCTTTTTTTTTAATTAAAAAAACCCACACATCTGAAAGCCAAATATAAATTATTTTAAATTACATAAACTAATGCTTTCTTCCATGACTATGGATAATCAAGGATTAACTACATCTGCTTCACCTAAATTCGTAGTGGAGTTTGCAGGGTCCAGGAGCCCACACACACAGCGGAGGCTGTCCGCCCCAGGGCCCTGCCCTCACGCTCCTAATTGCTGAGAAATCCTGATGTGGGCTCTGGTGCCCAAGGTGTGCTGAAGGGCAGAAGTCTAAGAGCATGCACTTCTCTTTCTCGCTCTGATCTCTACTCATTAGGGACTCTATTAAATTGAGCCTTACACTACAGAAAAATTTCCAACTCAGAATTCTGCTAAGGACTCCTGCCTCTTGCTGGTGTCTAGCTAGTTGCTCACGGATTTCTTTTATTTTACTCAGTTATACTATCTTTAGAAAAAAATCTCTGCTTTGCATGTCAACATTATTATTATTATTATTTTGCATCTCAGTATTATTTGAACTAATTACTTAACTATGCCACTTAACTTTTCCTTTTGTATGTTTATCATCCATTTCGTCTTCAAGTTTTTTGCTTTTACTTTTTTCTTTTTTTGTTTTTTATTTTAAATCACATGCTTTCTTGTTAAATCATTTTTTATTCTTATCACCCCTTTTTGTATCTTTTTTCTATTAGTTTTACTTACCTTTATTTTTTAAATATCATAGTCTAGCAATTCTCTTTAACTTTTTTCTATTATTTTTGTCTTTTTATTCATTTTATTTTTAAATTTAATTCCATAAAAGTTTAATCTTTATTTCTTGGAGCTTTTTCTTTGTTTGGGTTGTTAAAACTCCTTGTATCATGTCTTATAGAAGTCTACTTGTTTTGCATTTTGTGGACAACTTGATCTAATTTTTTTCTTTTTCTAATTAAATCTTAATTGGGTGTTATGTTATGGACACAGTCGTGGCCATAGCAGACATATATACCACATTAACAGGAGAGTCAGGAGATCTTCTATTTCTCAGTTGTCCCTGGAACCTTCTCTAGTTCTACCACCTTCTCCGTTTTCACTTAGCAAAAGTCTTTTTTATATAATGTTTGATTTCCAAATATCAGTGTCATCATGACAGGAGACCTTATGAGGCAATTCTTATTTAAAATGTAGAGTCAGGTATAATCTAAGGAGCTGAAATTGGACAAGAAATTATAGTAGGAGAAGGTTCATTCATCAACATGTCCTGCCTAACTTTGCCTAAACCACCCAAAGATGTTGTTGTTGTTGTTGTTGTTGTTGTTGCTGTTGTTGTTGAAAGCAAGATTTATTGAGGGAACAGAAAAGCCCCCACAGTGGGAGGGGACCCGAGGGGCTTGCCCCCACCCATAGATTTCTATCAAGAAGACAAAGCACAATGACCATAATCAGACTTTTGACATCTTTTCTACATCGACCCGATTCTGATACACATGTTTCTAGCTTAGTCTTCTTCCCTCACAGTAGACCTTCAAAATGTTGGTTTCGTCACCCATCTTCCTTCATTATAATATAAAGAAGAGGGTTATTCATTTTATTTTGTCGAGTCAGCTCTGCTTTAACTGAATGATATATCAATGCATAGTAAAATAATAAAGTATTGTGGTTTATTTAGCCTACCAAAATCAAATGAAAAGATAATGCCCCTTCGACTGAAGGATCACTTATATATCCACGGAAGATTTACAAGCACAGGAAAACAGCTGAGTTCAGGTTTCTCCTTTCCTATGTCGCCTCCCCAAAGGGAAACCCAGTTATCCTGAGGAAACACATCTAGTTAGTTTTCTCGGCTAATGTTGATTGTTTTAATTTCCTGCTATTTTCTTCCATAATCCCTCCTGTTTATTCTTTTCAGATTCTCTCCTCCCTGTGGACCAAACCTGCTGTTGCACAATCTCTACTATTTTATTCTTCCATCAGTCTTAGGAAATGCCGCTAGCCAAGTATCCTCATTGAAAGGTTCAAATCAGGCATTCTATCTACTTCCCACAATTATCCATGACAACCCCCTTCATTCAACTCACACACTAAAGAAAGCCCCTCAGGCCAGTATCTTTTAAGATCTGTCCATCTGTGCTATAACCTGACCCATTTGAGTTAGTTTGCTCAACAAGCAACTACAATTCTAATTGATGCTAATCCACAAAATGATGCCAGCGTTTACATTTAATTATAATTAGTAATGCACCACCCTGTGAATGTGAATCCCTAGGAAGTGATTGCAAAGGAATTCAACAGTAAGGATCATGAGGTAGTTTTTTTTAATCTATTGTAATAGCAGATGTCTGAAGACCTGTATTTTAGAAATTCATTTGCTCATATTCAGTGTTTTAAGACCCTCTCTTTTTCCCCTCAGCTATGAAGAGGAGAGATTGGCAATAAAAGTCCTCTCTGATAGCTGTCCACTTCAGAGACTAATGGCTGTGCAGTTCAAGCTCTGGAAATAAGTTCATTCTGCTCATTCTTTCAGTGCCTTGAGAAGCTGCTCATACCTGGCTTATCAGCTGTCATAAGGAACAGAGTGCTCTTTCAATATTTTATTTCATTTCACTTTAGACTCTGACAGGAAAGCGGAGTCTTTTACTAAATAAAAGACCTGACTATAGTCTAAAACAGTATAAATGTTTATATTCATGCTTTTAAAAGAACTCATTAAAAGAAGAAAGCCTAATCAGGGACTCATGGTTCCCAGAAAAGGCATTCATGAAGCTCGCCCAAATTTACTAAAATGTTGGAATCTAGGGAAGTAATCCTGGTCTTGGACAACAGAGAGTGTAAATTGGTTGGCATAATTCTGAGATTTTCAGAAAGCATTTGCCAAAATCTCAGTGCAGAAATAAATATATCTCTTGCTGCCAAACCATGAAAATAAAATATTAAATGATAAAAAAAAATTCTACTGAAAATAAGCTTAGAAACAGAAACTTGCTATAACCAAAAAGAAGAATTTGAAATTTTCTTCCAGGGCTAGAGTACCATTTAGAAAAGATAACCAAAACCAAAGTACATCTGTATTTAATACAAAATGTTTTCCAAGTTTCTGAGAAACGTCAGCTCAGTAACTTCTGCTGTCATTCATAAAGTAGGTATTATTGCTTATAAAAATGGAGTAATCCAATACAGGGGAGGGGAAATGTATGCCCAAAGATATTTTTCTCAACATTATTTATATTTTTTATCTGAAATCTTCTAATTGACCCAAAATTCTGAAACGATTAGTCAGTGAAATGATCAATGTCAAATACACAAGGGTATAATTTTATGCACTGAAAATTATTTTTATAAATGGTTAACATTAGCATGAGAAAATAATTTTTACAACAATTTTAACGTATGAAGTCTTGATAAAAAATTGAATAGGCAGTGTATATAAAATGGTAAAGATTAAAAAAAAGAAAATTTAAATGACAGAAATCTCCACAGCTATTTGTAAAAACAGGTGACATTTGAGTTCTTCTCTATATAGCATGCTGTTGAGTGAGAACTTTTTTCCATTGCCCCAGAATTAACAACCAGCACCCAAAATTAAGAAAAAAATGTGTTAAGTAATTAAGTAAAATGTCCTAAGGATATCGAAAATAGTGGGAGTCAAATATCACCTCAGGGTTGATTAAACAGCAGCTAAGCTGTTTCTGCCACTTAGCCCTACACCCACCTCGAATCTAATTCAAATAAGCAAACAATGAAGAGAAAGAGACAGGAATGTAAGCAATGACCCAGCTTATAAAGAGCAAAGTATTCAAGGTAAATGGTATTCTTCTGGAGATGCTCTGCCTCCTGAAGCCAAATGAGATGGAACCCCTCAGAAGAATTACGTGCCTATAAGAAAGGAGGTCACCCTTTCACTGCCTGGGTGGGTGCTTATGACACTACAGGATATGTGGATCCGTACTGCTCCCACCATTGGAGTAAAATTATCACCTTCCTGAGACACCATGACATATATTTGGGAATATATTTGAACTTAGACACTTTGGTTCACTTCTGGACAGATTATTTCCAAAGAAAAAAGGCACACAGGAGCACCTGTTTCCACAAGGCAAAGAAGGACGTGTCATAGTATGTCTAAGATAAGGATGGACAGCAACCCTGCACACAGTCCCCTCACACCCTCAGGAGGTACCCAGAAAGCAGGCTCCCAGGAGTGCTTGTGAAGAAGCACAGAGGTGAAGATATGAGCTGTGGGGCTGCCAGATGTCCACTAGGAAAGAAGGTTGGCACTACAGCCCCCATGGAGCTCAAAGATGCCCCTCTCCCTTGAAGCCAAATACTCCCCCCTAAAAAAAACAATACTCACCATCACTACAGAAACCATCGCATGAATGGAAGCCACTAGTAGTGGACAGATCCAGTCTAAGCCCATGCAAGACCAGGCTGTCCCCAATACCAAAAGGCAACCATCTATATGAGAATGCAATTTCTCCTATGTTTTCTCCCAGCTCACCCAAGATATTTAAGGGGTCTGTCAGAGATTAAAAAAGAGAAGAAAAGTGGGTGACCCAGTGGCAAACACATGATTCCCAATCCTGTCATTGCTACCTCCATCTGAGAAAAGAAATCTTTGAGATCTAAGCCTGATTGGTGCTACGGTAAGAGGAGATATCCATGGAATTGAATATGAAATCAGTGATAAACGATAAATTCTTAAGTCCCGGGGCCCTTTCTTTGCTTCTCTGTTAGGGCCTTGTGTAGTATTTTGTGACCATATCTAATTTTCCCCATTAAACTGTAAGTTCTCAGAGTGAAAAGTCTGATGCATATTTTTATTCATAAAAAAAACAATGCCATACCTTGCATATAAAGAGTACCCAATAAATATTACTAGAACAAGCTATTTGTTCATGTATTTTACTGCTGTTTCAAAGTAAATATGAGAAAAAGTAGGTTACATATTTGCTCATGAAGAACAATTTGAGTAATAGGGCATGAAGACCTGGAATTATAATTTGCAGACCTATATAATGTCTTTCACCTAGTAAAGCAGTAGTTTACTGATATAGTTGTGTTCAATATTCACAATCCAATTCAACACATATGTCTTTCAACTTACTCCAAATTTAGAAAAATGCCTCCAACTTATTTTAAATTGGGAAAACCTTGGAGTTAAAGGCTTACCTCTATTATCAACTTCTCAAAAATCAAATTCATCTGTTGCAGAAATTTGAAAATGTTATTCATTCTTACTTATCCTATAATAACTGAGTAATGTGAGAAAGTGATCTGTAGTACAAATTCTCATTCTTTATTACATGTCCAAAATTAAACACAAACTTGAGAAAATTAAGGTCAGTTTCCTATTCTCTTAGTAAATCACATTTACTCAAGTTTAGCAAGTACATTTGGCCAGATAAGTTGTATACATGTAAACAGTCTAGAGGATATCTGAAGGTTGTGTTATTCAACTTTTCATTAAAATTTCTGAATGGAAGTTCTATAGGAAATAAGAATTAAGGTCAAAATGTTATTTTAAATGCATAGTTAAAGAACTATTTCATAATTCTGTATTTTAACAACAAAGAAAATTATTCAAAGTCTAAATTCAAAGAAAAACTATAACAGACCAAAAACCTACCAGGAAAATTAACATATAAAGCATTAATTTTTCCTCATAATTAAGTTTACTCTAAACTGCATTTTAAATTTCATCTTTTTTATTAGTTCCTTCCCAGAAACATACATGTAATACAAAATGTGTTATATGGTTGTAAATCTTATTACATGTATAGAGAGACAAATAAATTTGATCGAAAGAAGTGTAAGTAATAGTAGATATTTGTGTCATTATTTAATTAGTGAAAATATCAAAAGTCTAAGGTCCAAATTAGGGACTCAATTTATAGTTGTAGCAGAATGGCAGTATATTAATGCAATTAAATGTAGAATTCAATTTTTTTACCCTGTTACTACTCAAAAAACATATTTGATTACTTACAAAAAGGATGAATACAACTACTTTTAAGGATGAAAAAGGATTAAAGCAGAAAATAACATGTGAAAAATATATATCAGCAGATATATATCAGCAGCCTTAAACTGAAATTGAGTCATCTTACCTGAATGTTTAAGATTATAACGAAGGTAAAATAAATGGTTTTTTTCCTCTTTAGAAAGAAAAAGAAATGAAAAGAAAAAAACAGAAGCCAGTGCATTTGCTGTGGTTGGCCTTAAAATTGCTACAACCTTCCTGGAAGCTAGGAAGAAGTAAAAATTTTAAGAATTAACTTCACCTCACCAGTGGAATGATGACAGAACTTTTTTCAAAGAGACACTGTAAGAATACCCTGAGAAAATGTAAGTGGAAGCATTTGGCATAGTGCCTGGCACATGTGAGTTTTCTGAGGATGTTATCTAGTATTACTATACAAAAGGAAAACATAGGTGATGTTTCTCAAAGAAGGCACAGTTAAGTCTAGTACCAAATCCTAAAAAAACTTTCCTCCATGGATCATGTATTGGGGACTTAACTAAGAATCACTTCATTAAACTGCATTAGAGTTTGAATTTCGAAGATAGTTTCTTCTTTCAGAAAATACTCATTGTATTGGTTCCAGGCAGTGCCTTGCACATAATAAATAGTCATGTTTAATTGATCTTGTTACAAAGTAATTCACTTCAGTAAGTATGCGTGAGTATCAAAGCCCTTATCGTTTTACTCCACAGTCTGTTCACAGTCCGTAAATGTCCTGAGCCACGGCTGATGCTATTCTCCTCATCTCTTTCAACTACCTATCAAGGAAAAAAAAGTTCTAAATTCCCATTCTCTGCCATCCACTATAATGGAGCACATCAATTGATCCAGAGCTAAGAAAGGGAACAGAGTAGAAAATGGATGACATCTTCCCTGTTATTTTGCAAGTTCAAATCCTATCTTTATAAAATCTGAGAAATTGAGTAAATCTCAGTATCCTGATTTCCCCCTTCCCTCTCATTCTCTTTAAGACCAGGTTCAAACTTACTATTTCCTCCTCACACCCTTGCACCCTCCATAATCAGATTTTGTGCCCAGCTCTCTACTGAAACTGCCCAAGCTTTGCAAAATCTCAAATTACTCCCAGTTACCAAATATTATGGACACTTCAACTTGTATATTTTATTACCACCCTGAAACATACATATTTTGGAACACATCCTCTTTCCTGAGATTCTCTTTTCTTGTGACTTATATAATATATAACATTATGCTTCTCTTAATAATATGGTTCTTCTTTTATCTCTGATCATTTTTTCTGTCTCCTCTTTGTCAGGTCCATATTCTCCATCTAATATTTTGAGTTGGATTCTCACTCTGTTGCCCAGGCTAGAGTGCAGTGGCACACTCACAGTCACCCTAGCGTCGATCTGCTGAGCTCCGGTATCCTTCCACCTCAACCTTTCAAGTGGCCGAAACCACAGGTCCGTGCTACCATGCCCAGATAATTTTTTGATTTATTGTAGAAACGAGGTCTCACCAAGTTGCCCAGGCTGGTCTCTAACCACTGGGCTCAGGCAATCCTCTCACCTCGGCCTCCCAAAGTGCTGAGATTACAGGCTTGAACCACCGTGCCCGGCCTTCATCTAACTCTTAAATGTTGACGTTCTTAGGAGTACTGTTACTGGCTGCCATTTTTCTGGAAAAATTCACCCCTAATTTATCCTTCAACTACTCCTCCAAAACAGCCCACAAGGTTCCCTGGTCCCCCTAATCTACAGAAGTAGAAAATGGACTGTGAAATCTTTGCATCCTCAAGTAATGTGTACTCTGACGCAGCCATGAGGGAGACTGGAGTGAAAAATAATCTTCCAAAGGGCAAAATCAATAATTACAGAGAACATGGACTAGGGAATTCTCAGAAAGTAAAGCTAGGAACAACCAGATAAACTAATTAAGGAACTTTTCCTGTGCCAGGGAAGTGAATCCTCATCATTTTAATTCCTGTTCAGTAGAATTCGAACTGGACTGCCATAGATAGTGACTTCTATGTGTTTCCTATTTCTTTTTTTTTTTTTTTCCTGAATGGAAAATTTTACAGAAGCTATTCTACCCCCTCTCTACCATTGTATTTTGAGTACTTATGGGGAAATAGAATGTATTTTAGTGTGTAGGTCACCAAACCACAAGAAGCTACATCTGATCCTGATAGAGAACACCAGGCATACCCAAAGGTCAAGGATTGTGAGTCACATGAGTAACTTGATGGACTTTAGTGGCTGTCTTCCTTATGGAGGGGCTGATGTTGTTCTTGAGTGGACAGGGGTTTCTTCATGAATATTTAGGAGTACAAAGTGTTATCCTCCAATATCCATTTCTCTCTTTTTCAATGGTGATAGAGACTCTCCTTTTGGACACAGCACTTCCCAGAGTGAAGACCACAGCTCTTACTTTCCCTTTGCAGCTAGGTGTAGCCACATGAATAACTGTAGGTCAGCAGGATGACAAGCAGAAGTGTTTACCTAGAGCTTCTTGAGATCTTTCTGGTGAGGGACAGCATGTATGTCATATGTTCTCTTCTTTCTACCTTCCTCTAACCTGCTACCTAGAACTTCGATGCCAAACCAAGACAAGGCAATAAGATATAAAGAAATTTTTTCCCTCATGTTATAGGACACCGTACAGACCCTCAAGTGCCAAACCAGATTTTCATGTTCAGTTAAAATAAACTGCCATCTTGCTTAAGTCACTTTTCACTGGAACTTTCTATAATTTAGAGTAAAAGCTGGTTTTAACTGACACAGGTAGACAGTGGTGCCACTCACTAAGACAGGACACTAAGACAAGGATAGTTGCCGGGGACCAGCTCCAGCCGGGTTCAGGGTACCCCAAAGGTGGAGAAGGCGTCAGCGACTGGGGGGAAGAAGAGAGAAAGAGAGAGAGAGAGAAAGAAAGAGACTGGACTCCGGTCTAGTGCAGAAGCGATGTGTGTTATTGGGAATTACAACGGGTCTTTTATACACAAAGTCAGATGTGGGAGGGGCGTCCCCCACCCACCAGAAACTTTAATCCATGAAAACTTAATCAGTGATTGCCTTTAAACCCTTTTCATATGATAATCTTAAAATCCCATAACAAAGGATAACCTAATCTGTGACTGACATATTCTATAAACCTTTTTCATCCTAAGCTGATAGATTTATGCCAAGTTAAACAATTCTATAGAAGCTTAAGTATTTACTTTACAAATGAAAGTAGCCCATCCCAGAATGTTTGGAATGTGGCCCAGTCCAAAGTTCACAGTGGGCTACCTGCAAGTAACCCAGTCACATTCTTTCAACAAAATGACTGTCTTCTAAACTATATTCTACAATTTACACCTTCAATAAATCCTAAGATCATGACCCAGAAGCCTGTGACCAATACTAAGGCTCTTAGATGTGACACGAGTTTGAATTATAAGTTGTGTGAAAGCCAAAACTGCAGTTTGAGGAAGAATGGGAGCAATGAGCTTCTAAAGTTAGCTTGTGTTCATCCCGGTCTCAGAGTTTTTATGTTTTGAGCTCACAGGAGCTTAATCTGGGTAGTGCTGAGTAGAAAGGGGGAGGAAGTGGGGTCAATAGCTCCCGAACGCATCCTAGTGGTCTCAGGGTCAATGGCCCTTCCTGATCCCTAACGCTCAGTGGGCCTCCATGGCCAGCTCCCAACAGATAGTGGTACACTGCAAGGTCCAAAGTTGTATATACAGTCTAGAGTTCAAAGGAGACTCTTCAGAAGAGGAGTTCAGGCAGGAACAAAAAAAATCTGAGAATATATAACATGCAAAAGGTATATAAAACCTCAAGAATGGATAAGTTCATCCAAGCATACAGAGTATAAATCTGAAAACATTATTTCAAGCCTACAGATTTCTGTCATAGTCTGGCTTTTCTTCTCATGTTTAGTCAGGATACAGAGTATTCTTGCTGAGCCAATCTCCTATCAGATCTGACCCTGCCTCTCAGGAATAACCAGTGGAAAACACTGCTCTAATAAAGTCAGTGGAAAGTTTACAGACTTGTCCAAATCTTGTCCACACTATTTATAGTCCAAGAAACAGAACTAGAACATTTAAGGTAAAATGAGCTTTTCTGAATAATCCTCATCATTCACAGTCATAACTTTAAAAAGTCATAAAATGTCAGGATAGAAAGGGCCCTCAGATCCTTCTAAACCAACACATCACCATAAATTTTACCACTATGTAAGATTACATATCATAAATATAATTTATTTATTAAGAATCCTAGAAGAATATATGTGAGAGCCATTCCTATATGTTTGAAAGAAAAGAAAAAAAAACTATTCCAAGCCATAACTTAGTATATACAAAGGTGTTGTTTTAAGTACTTCTCACATAGTCTCAAGATAAGTCATTTCCCTCTCTAATATTCATAAAAACAAAGTCACCAATGATATTTTGACATTAGCAAGAAAATTTAGTTTAAATAGTTGGAACCACCTTTTAATGGCAAGGCCATTCAAACATTGCTAGAGTTTACAAAAGGAATTTATGGAATTTCCCTCAGAAGTTTTTAAGAATTAGTTAGACACATTTAAATGTAAAGAAATTAGTTTAAGATAACTTGAATGTACTCCTTTGGCAGCAGGGAGTTGAACCACAAGATTGTTGTTCTACGGCACTATTTCCTGGCAGGAAATTGAAGGTGGGAAAAGAAAATAACAGTGATTTTGAAGTTTGGGGTTTTATTATTTAAATCATTTCCTCATATTTAATGAGCTGCAAATTTCACCATTTATGGCATTTAAATATATCCAAGACTCTGGGATGTTTTTCATGCCCTCGCCAAATGGAATTTACTTAATTTCTGACTAATTCTGACTTAGGATTTCTCTGAAGTAGGCATAATGTCTTGGTTCTGGCTCCAACTTTATAACTTCCAGTCAAGAAAGAGAACCACAAGACTGAGCTACCACAGTGAACTGACCTCTATTGTTCAAGGGCATCTTGGCTGGCCCAGACACTCTTGGATACTTGAAACCAGTATTTGAAGTCATACTGAGGAGCCACCTCTATGGTTTGGAAGCAATTAACTTTCCACCTAAAAAGTCTATGCAATCAACTTCTGATTCGTAGGTAAATGAAATGGAGAAAGGTAATAACTGAATCCCAATTCACAGATAAAACAAAACTGCAATCAAACACGGTTAATCCACACCCAAGTCATCACCTCAACATTCTAAATTAATAATAAAAGAACATATATCAAGCACTAGAGAGAAACTACTCAAGACTTGTGCAGAATGCAGCCTTGAAAGTCAAGGATTTCCCCCGCAGAGTTTACAGGTAAGTGCTGGACTACATTCTACACTCATTTTTTTTTTCCCCAGGAAAAACTTGAATACAGAATTCTCTCTTAAGGGGCACAGGGGAAAGAGTCACTTTAAGTCTCCAATAATATCGTAATTAAGCAACAAAGTGTTAGTTCACAACATTATTAAATGACTGAAATGAACATTGCTTACTGATGACCACCACAAATGACACTATCTTAAGTGTCATCAAATGCCTAGTAAGTGAAGTATTTATGTAAGAGTGTATAGCTAGAAACAGAGGCCTACCTCTACTGCACCTCTCAGTAACACCCACCCAAGACTTCAGGAACTGAACTGAACAGTACTCATGTGAGGGGCCTGACAAGGCTGCTGCTACAGGTATTTACAGGCCGATGATGAAAGCATGGGGTCATTATGACCAAAGTATCATCATCCTCAATACTTTCCATCTAGAAAATGTTCCAAAAGAAACAAAAAGTAACATTTGTAAGGGGAAAGAGATCAACACTAGACATAGTCTTCTTTCATGAACAAGATGCATGGGAAATGAATGCACGGGGCTAGCTTACCTTAGACACAGCATGCAGTGAATAAATTGGCCTCCGCACATAAAAACTTGTGACCAGTCCCCAGATCTTCCATTTCTTGTATGTGTACCAAGCAAGTCCTTTATTCTCCCTAAGCCTCAGTCTTCTCATTAAAAAGAAGAAAAAGAAAAAAGGAGACAGAAGAAAGCAGAAATGAGAGGGAGAAAAATAAAATGTCTATATGATACACCCCGAGTGAACTATTATGAGGGTAAGAAAAATTTTTTGCAAGGTACATAATTCTTTAGAACACAAGGAATTACTGTGTTTATTGTTTGATTATCATTACTTGAGTAATGGTTAATTTCATGTTCTCTTAAGTACTACCTGTCCCAAAATGTACCTGGAAGTTGGAGTAATAGAACACTTTCAAGTGCAGAATAAAGACACAACTCTCAGAAGGACAAAGGGAGCAATATACAGGTGTTCTCAACTTATGATAGTTGGACTTTAGATAGGTTTATTAGATGTAACCCCATTGTAAATCATAATCCATAAGCCATACATACGAGGGGGGACCCAAAACAACAGAATTTATTAAAAATTGTGTATTTATTTTTACATGTTTAAACTTCAGTCCCCTTCAAAGCACTCGTCGTTTGATGCAATAAGCCTATCTAGAAACTTTTTCCACTGCTCAAAACAAATTTTGAACTTGTCGATTCTGATGCCTTCTAGTACTTCTGACGTTTTGGTTTCACTTCTTCCACATCAGCAAAACGTATGCCTTTGAGGACTTTGAAGACTTTTTTCACACACAAGAAAAGTCGCTAGGTGCAAGATCGGGTGAATAGAGAGGGTAGGGCATGGGGATCATGCCATTTGGTATAAAAAACTGAACATTCACTGCCACGTGGGCAGGTACCTACATAAATCATCCATCATGAAATGGGCATACATGTTGAAAGAATCTCCAAAAAAAAATTCACTGAAGTCAAATGCATCTTCTCACAACAACACCAGCTGGTACACTGATGCTGATGAATTTCTGGAACACTCACCTAGCGAAGGAAACCTGTACTACAAGGACCTGTACTCCAAAAGGCAATTCCAGTATTTTTGGGGGGGGTCCCCCTTGTAGACAATGTGTGCCAAGTACCAGGTACAGCACATAGAACACAATTTATTATATATACATTATCACATACTTAATCTACAATTAGTCCAAAAGCTTTTATGAAAAGATCAAGTATTTTAATGAAAATTGGATACTTCATGGTTATACCAAACAATGTATGTCTTACTATTGCCTAGCATACCTTCTCTCAGGATAGCAATCAATTTTTGTTTCTGTCCTACTCTGTAATTATCTTCTTTTCTAGGATTGTCAAAATAATGTCTTATCTAACTATTCTTTAATAATAAAATTTAGGGAAAAAAAGGAATTAGTATTGATTGTGCTCCTATCCTAAGCTAGGTACTTTATATATAACCCTATTGAGGCACTGGGAAAGCCTAATGCTTGCTGAGAAATTGCCATGCTCCAAACACTGTAATAGGCTATTTCTATATGTTTTCTACTCATTTCTGATAGCAATAGTGAAAAATACCTATTTTTCAGATGAGAGAGGCGAGCATCAGTAAGATGAAGACTTAGCCAGATTCACACAACAGATTGTCAATCTGGGATTCCAGCAAGTCAAGTTTCTCATTCCAAACACGTATAAATGTTAACCAGTTAATCTGTATGGAAGAAATAAAATTCATAAAATTTTATTTTATGATAGCGTATGCAACTATCGACAGAACAACCATGTCAATGGATAGCAGTTTGAATCTTTCTCAAGACTCAAAAACAATGAAAAAATGAAAATATGACAGCAGCCCTAAAAGAAAGATATCACATCCGATTTCATCTTTTTTATCTTTTTTCACTTAGGTCTGCAGTAATGCTATCGGCCTCCAATCAATTATAAAGTATTTCTTGTATAATTATGTTCTCAGCCTCAGCAAAATGTCACCAGTATATAAGGTACCCTCTTTATCATTTTATTGTATCCTTTGCCCTTATAGCTGTTTAATATCTCTCTGCCTCATGATATCACAAGCTAAACTAAATAGGGAGAATTACTACATATTTGCCTTATTGTCTGTTTTACTCCCAGGCTCTTCCACAGGGTTTGACACACATACAAAAGGTATTTGCTATCCATCTGCTGCATGAATGAAAGAACTAAATTGTTCACTACTTGACTATACAAACAATCCATGGTTGAGCACTTTGATCAGTGTTTCCTAGAGGGATACTGATATAGTTTAGATATTTGTCACCTCCAAATCTCATGTTAAAATGTGATCCCAACGTTGGAGGAGGGGCCTAGTAGAAAGGGTTTAGATCATGGGAGTCGATTCCTTATGAATGCCGTGGTGCCATTCTCATGGGATTGAGTGAGCTCTCACTCTTCATTCTGGCGAGATCTGGTTGTTAAAAGGAGTCTGGGACTTTCCTCCCATCTTTCTCTTGCTCCCTCTCTCAGTGACAGGTTCGCTCTCCTTCACCTTCTGCCATGAGTAAAAGCTTCCTCAAGTCCTTACTAGAAGTTGATGCTGGTACCATGCTTCTTGTACAACCTTCAGAACTGTGAACCAAGTAAACCTCATTTCTTTATATATTACCCAACCTCAGATATTCCTTGATAGTAATGAAAAATAAACTAATATAGACACCAACTCTTAGTGAATTTTAAGTATAAACAAAGACCTCTTGACTTTACTATTTTAAAAATAACACTTTTGTTTTTTTTTTTTTTGCCTTATCAGAATGTTTCCTGTAGCTTTTCTGACTGTAAGATGATTAAAGCCAAAGTCTTCAAAATGATCTTCATCTACCATCAAATCTGTATCAAGTCATTTCTGCTCATTCCCAGAGCCATTTTTACTTTCAAAGACAAGGTCTTCCTTTGCATTCACAGGAATTTTTCCAAATTTATTTTTCAACAACAAGCCATACCTGCCTGATTTTATCTTCTGTCAGTTGTTAACTATTAATATGCCAAATGCAAATCACCTGCAAATTGGTAACAAGTAGTAGTTCTTAGGCAAAGAAGATGAAAACTACACAAAATGAAAAACAAGATTCATATTAAGAATAAACCTTTGTCAGGTCAAAACTTTCAGAGAGCTCTAGGAAAAAGAAAAAAAGAAAAACCTTCTAATCCTTCCCCCCTTGATGATTAGCAGCATTTTAATTTTTTAAAAAACTAACTTTGTAAAAGTCAGTTTTTAATTGAGTTCATGTTTAAGTCTAGACTCACAGCAAATGGGCTAATATGTACATATGAAAATCAACATTTCTATTTCCAAAATGCTAATTTTCTATAACATCATCTTTGTTGCCCTTTACGTAAGACTGTCTTTTCTCAAATTTCTCCACTCGTAGTTGGCAGAACATCCCCTCTGCAGCATCCTTTGCAGAAACTAAGCCTTTCTCTCCTGAAATGATCATGTTCTTTTTCCTGAACTTCCTTCAACAAATGAATCTCTATGGTAATAACTCATCCAGGAGTTTTCACCCAGTGTGATTTATTGCCTCTGTTTAAAATGGCAACACGCATTACTTTTACTTGCATGGACAGGCTAACCAATGATCTGTGAAGCATATTTTTCTATGAACACAAGATATAAAAGTGAACTGCCCTTTTGTGTAATCTTTGGCCCATGAATCTGAAAAGTTTTCTCAATGTATTTTGATAAGACATGCTCAGCTAGTATTCTCCTTTCTTGAGAATTTTCTTGTGATGTTTTTGGGCTTCTTTTCTCATTGTGAAATGGCATCTCTTCTTTTTAATGTGTAATGGCAAATCTTTTATAAAGATTAAATCTTCCCTCTGGAAATTTCAAAGATTTGTCAATATACCAATTTTCAAGTTCAAGCTTCTTTTCTTTTTCAGTGAAGTTAAATAACATTATGACTATTATACTTTTCTATTCTTTAGTAATACTAATAAAAACTTTATTTTTATTTACTCTTTTATACTGTTGCTATGAAAATGTATAAACTATGTAAAAGAGTCATGAATTGGTTATTTACATTGCAGAGAGAAATTATAAAATGATCACACTTACACTGGTCATGCACATTAAGAAACAGCACTAGGCCGGGCTCGGTGGCTCAGCCTATAATCCCAGTGCTTTGGGAGGCTGAGGTGAGTGAATTGCCTAAGCCCGCGGGTTCAAGACCCGCCTGGGCAACTTGGTGAGACCTCATCTCTACAATGAATCAAAAAAAATTAACCAGGTGTGGTAGTGCGCGCCTGTAGTTCCAGCTACTTGGAAGGCTGAGGCGGAAGGATAGCCGGAGCCCAGCAGGTCGAGGCTGCGGTGCCCGGGAGCGGCCTCTGCACTCCAGTCTGGGTGACAGAGTGAGACTCCAACTCAAAAAAAAAAAAAGAAAGAAACAGCACTTTGCTGTAACACTGGCCCCTTGTGGAGCCCTCCCCAGTCATGTCCTCTTCCCTGCCTCCTCTTCCCTACATCCCTTTCCAGATAACTACTACTCTGAATTTTTTTTAATTATTCCCTCGTTTTCTTTTTAGGTTTGCAACATATTTGTGAGTGCTTTAAAAGGCAGTTTTGTCTCCTTTAGAACTTCGCATGAATGGGATCATACTTTATAAATTCTTCTGTGATTTGTTTCTTTTACTCCATATGTGTTTGAGATTGAAGAATACTAATATATGTAGCTGAGTTCATTAGTTTTTACTATATTCCAGTGTATGAATATACCATAATTTATTTATCAAATTGTCAATACTTGCCAACTCCACAAGAGTGAAAATATCTCAATAATTAGTATTTTCCTAGTTATTCATGAGTTTGAGCATTTTTGGATGTTAAAGGCCATTAACATCTCCTTTTTTCCAAAATTTTTAATAATTTTTTTGCCTTTTTAAATATTTTCTTTGGTATTGATTTGTTTCTATACCCACTGTTATTTATTTTTATATTCATTCACTGTTTGCTTCCTTTCAACGAATTAGAATTCTTAATCTTAGTGTGATTGGATTTATAGTTCTTTTTCATTGTGGTCTCTATATTTGATCTCTTGTTTAAGAAACCCCCAGGCAAAGTGGGGACCAAAGGGAGGCCCAAACTTTACCTGTACAATGACCGCTTGGATACCTAAACCTGAATTGTACTCCACATCTTTGAAAATAATAATAATAAATTGTACTGAAAAAAAAGAAATTCCCTCACTTCAGGATCATAATGATATTCTCCTGTATCATGTCTTAACATTTTTATAGTTTTGCCTTTCACATTTAATTCTTTAGTCTACTAGATGTTGTTTGTATAGGAATCTAATTTTTTTAAAACATTAAACATGTAGACCCCTATAATTCACAGAAAAGTCCATGCTTTTCTCATGGAGCTCCAATGGCACAACATCATATTTCAAGGGTACATATAGGAGGAGGTGGGGTGTGAGCTTAGGATTCAGAAATTACCTATAGGAATGAGTCACATAAACCCAATCCTCTCTGTACAATGCAGTCCATGTGACAAATATGCATGTGTACACTCTGAATCTAAAATAAAAATGATGGGGGGGGAAGAGTACATATAAGTACTGGTCTTTTTTCATTTCTGAGTTCTCTGTTCTGTTTCTGTGCTGATACCACACTGTGTCAATACCACTTGGTCATAATTCCTATAACTTCATAATTATGAGAATTTCAATTTCTCCACATTAATAAGGTCTTAAAATCTGGTAGAATAAATCTATGGCTTACTAATTTTCTTCACTCTTGTCCTGTTATTGACCCTTTGCTCTTACCTATGAGTTTAACAATCATTTTCTTTCCTTTTTTTTTTTTTTATAAAGCAGGATTTATTAAGAGGACAGAAAAGCTCCCACAGTGGGAGGGGACCCAAGGGGATTGCCCTTAACCATCACTTTCAAAACTCTTTGGGACTTTTATTGAACTTACATTAAATCTGTAGCTAAATATAGGTGAACCTGGCATCATTACAATATTGAATCTTGCTCTTTGTACATGGTGTGTCTCTCCATGTGTTTGAGTAGTTTTAATGTCTTTAAAGAAAGTTAATGATGTTTTTATGCAAAGATTGCATATTTTTATTAGATTTATTCCTAGGAACTTAACTTTTGCTAATATTACAAATAATAATTCTTTTTGATGAACAGAAGCTCTGAATTTTAGTGTTGAGCTACTTATTAATACTTTCCTTTGTAGCAAGCACTTTGTGTGTCTTTTTCCAGAAATTCTCCAATGTTATGTCCTAGACACTTTACTATTTTACCATTCACATTCAGCTCTAGAGTCTACCACAAAGTGATTTTGGGGTAGTTTGTGAAGTAGGGCTTAAGTTTCACTTTTTTACAATGGCAAGCTAATTGATCCAGAATTATGTTTTTTATTGTCATATTCCCACTGCTCTGCAGGGTCACATTTGCCATGAAATAGAGATGGATCTGTTTGTGGAATTTGTATTTTGTTCATTGATCTATTTGCCTAGGCTTACATAAATAACACCCCCATATTAATTCACTCAGCATTAAAATCAATCTTGGTATCCATTAGCATGTCTTACAACTTCGTTGTCCTTCTTCAAGCCTATCTTAAATTTCCATATAAATTTTATAATCAATTTGTCAACTTATATACAACACGCACACACAAATTTCTGATAATTTCTATTTAGATTTCATTAAAGCTATGAATTTATTTAAGTAGAAATAATATATTCACAAAATAGAGTCTTCCAAACCATGAACTTGTTATAGCCCTTCCTATATGTACGTATTTTTAAACTTTTCTCTAAAAAATGTTGTAGAATTTTCTATGAAAAACACCTGCATTTCTCCCATTAGATTTATTCTTAGGCCTTTTTTGTTATTATAAATGATATTGTTCTTAAATTTCATTTTCTAATTGCCACTTGTACTTAAAAATACATTGATATTTTAATAAAATGCCCTGTTTGGATGGTTTTGTTAAATTCACTTATTATTCCATATAGTTTATCTATAGCTTGTTTTCAATTTTTTGTTTAATACAGTTAGGTCATCTGTGAAAAATGACTTGTATTTTTCCTTTCTAATGTTTATGCTTTTTGTTTTTTTCTGGCCTTATTTGTTGTAATTTTATTTCCAATCTTGCCTATAAAACAAGCCAAAATGAAAAAACAAAAATATTTAAAAAGCAGATTTTTATTATCAAGTTCTTTGTCCAATTTTTATCCACCCTTTCCTCTATTCCTTATTAGAGATGGCCAAACATATCATTCTGCTAACGTATTTCAGCCGTTCTGTAGGTTCCTACTCTGACCCATATGTCCACTTACTTCAACAGCTCCTTCCCTGCAATCCAGACTTCCCTCCCTGTGGCTTTCTGCTATATCAATCTGCAAGTCTACTACTGATTGCTTATTAATGAGTTACACAGAGTTGTCCTCAGTTCTACATATTTAATCCTCACAAGAAGCCAATGATGCCGATACTATTATTAGTAGTATTATTAGTACTACTATTAGTAGTAGTTTTAATATCTTTGTGATATTTTTATAATAATGAGTATGTTTTTCACCAATAAGAAAAATAAGGTTGGATGTTGGATGCCTGTAATCCAAATGCTTTGGAAGGCCAAGGCAGGAGGATTGCTTTAGGCTGCAAAGTAAGACCATATCTCTACAAACAGCTTGAGACAGAAGTTCAAGGTTACAGTAAGCTATGATTGAGTCACTGAACTCCAGCCTGGGTGAAAAAAGGAGAACCTGTCTTTTTTTTTTTTTGAGTTGGAGTCTCAATCTGTGGCTCAGGCTAGAGTGCAGTGGCACTCTCACAGCCACCACAGCCTCAACCTGCTGGGCTTAGGTGATCCTTCTGCCTCAGTCTTCCAAGTAGTTGGAACTGCAGGCACGTGCCACCACACCCAGCTAATATTTTGATTTATTGTAGAGATGAAGTCTCTCCAAGTTGCCCAGGCTGGTCTCGAACCTGTGAGCTCAGGCAATCCTCACACCCAGGCCTCCCAAAGTACTGGGGTTATAGGCATGAGCTACCGTGCCCAGCCTGAGAACCTGTCTTCAATTTAAAAAAATAAAAGGAAAGAAAGAAAATTTTTTAAAAACCCTTTAAAATAAATGTTTGCTGATTAAAGACTGTATTGGAAAATCTATATAGTCTTATAAATACATACATAAATATTATCCATCTAGTGTTCAAGAAAAATAATATGGAAGGAGAAAGGCAAGTAGAAAGTTTTGTATCATTCAAGAATAAAGTTCATTTTAAACACGCATAAATATATCCAAAGAGGAAAAACAGCACGTGCTAATCTGTTCTTCACATAAATTCCTCAGGATGCCTTACAATAAGAGAATTTCGGCTTTATACCCTTTCAGTTCTCTTTTTTGCTAAAATTCTTCTAAGGGGGCGGGCATGTATATGTGGTATCTATAATTTTTCCCTTTGCTATAGGAAGAGTTTTCTGATAGAAGTTAGAGTAATGTCACAAATGCACAGTAGGTGAAATTTTTTAAAAGATAAAAACTCTATTTAGGACTCTGTCAAACTCTAAGTGAATTTAAAACAGCATTAACTCCATTTTTTTCACTGATAATATTCTTGCCACCTACCTTAAAGAATTATGAGAATTAATGCCATAAAACAGAGTTCTAATGAATTTAGTCTGTCATACCCAGTGATCTATCACAGAAACAAAGAACAGAGTACCATATGTTCTCACTCATAAGTGGACTTTGAACAATCGTAATACTTTAAGAAAGGGATTGGCAGTGGTGGAAAAATGCCAGGGGAAGGGGGTTGGGATTGACAGTTGAGGGAAACTGCCAGGGGAGGGAAGGGCACACCTCATCAACAAGAGTACCTGCATAATGAACATTTGTATACCTAACCCTGAATTGTACCCCACATCTTTAAAATTAAAATAATAATAATAATAATAATTAGAGTTCCTGCAAAACAGACACTCTAAATATAAATAAAGTTATTTCACACTATTCTATTAACTTTGGGTCTTCTTAAAAAAATAAAATCTATTTCTGCCATTTCTTAAGAAACAATATTAAAGAATAAAATGTGTTTGTCCTTTGACTCAGTATTTCTACTTTTCTGAGTCTTACCCAACCTGCAGTCAAAATATAAAAAAAAAAAAAAGGTTTTTTGTTTTATTTGGTTTTGGTTTGGGGTTTTTTTTTTTTAGTAAAGAGTCTCACTCTGTCGCCTAGGTTGGAGTGCAGTGGCACACTCACAACCACTGCAGCCTTGACCTGCTGGGCTCAGGCGATCCTTCCACCTCAGCCTTCCAAGTAGCTGGAACTACAGGCATGCGCCACCATGTACAGTTAATTTTTTTATTTATTGTAGAGATGAGGTCTCGCCAAGTTGCCCGGGCTGGTCTCGAGCCCATGGGCTCAGGCAATTCTCTCATCTCAACCTCCCAAAGTGCTGGAATTATAGGCGTGAGCCATTGCCCCCTGCCCAAAAAGAGTTTTATACATAAATATGCTCATTGCAGTCTTAATAGAATAGGAAAAAATATTAATAATCCATGAATATGAGAATGTTTGAATTGTGATTTAGTCACATGGAGAAACATCATATAAACATTACAATACATGTTTTAAAATACATTTAAATAAGTTTAGTTTTATAATAGCAAGGAGAAGGGCTTATCTTACAAAGTTAAGTGGAGAAAAAAGACAATAAAATTGCTTGTTCACTCTGAGTGCAACTGTACCGAAAGAAGGATTGAGATGAAAATGTCAGCAATCCTTGTCTTAGAATGGCCAAGTTATAATTATACTATTCTTTTAATTTTTCCAATCATCTATAATGAGGAAAACTGGAAACCATATTTTAGAAAAAATACTTTCAGGATACATTTTAAGGTCAATGGATTAAGTTTGCCAAGAAACTGAAGCAAAGGCATGCAACTCTGTTTCCAACACCTGGAGGCTACTATCAGACCTATCAGCACTTTAATTTCACTCAACAAGGAGCAAAAGTAATCGATTCATGGGACTCAGTACTGTGAGTTTCCATACTCTAGCACCACAAGAAACTCTGCAAAATCGTACTTAGTCGCTTAGTACTAATTGCTCACTTAATTGCTATCAACATATTTATTTGTATCTGCTGAATAAGCATTTTCTCTGCAGTTTGAGGTACACAAGCAAAGACCAGATATCTGTTTCATCTGGAGCACAAATTCTGTTTCCCTAAATTAACCCAACGGGCAATTGCTTCTCAAAATCAACTCCATGACAGAGAAGTAAATTATTTGCTTTCTTTTTTGGGTGCTTGTTGTTGTTGTTGTTTTGGGTTTGTTTTTTTTTAATTGGAGTCTCACTCTGTCACCCAGACTGGAGTGCAGTGGCCGCTCCCGGCCACTGCAGCCTCGAACTGCTGGGCTCCCGCGATCCTTCCGCCTCAGCCTTCCAAGTAGCTGGAACTACAGGCGTGTGCTACCACGCCAGGCTGTTTTGACTTATTGTAGGAAAGAGGTCTCGCCAAGTTGCTCGGGTGGGTCTCAAACCCGCAGGCTCAGGTAATCCACTCGCCTCGGCCTCCCAAAGTGCTGGGATTACAGGCTGAGCCACCAAGCCCAGTCAATTATTTGCTTTCAAAAATTTACAAGTAAATTGTCTTAATCCTTAGACCACTAGCAATTCATTTTGCAGAATAAAATTGTCAACCAACCACAGTGGCTGAATATGTTTCTGAGAATAACACCTTCCCCCTTTTCATTCTTTTATTCTGTGTTTGGTTTAGGACACAAAAGTTATAAGTCTCCTACAGAATTCCCTTGGGCTTTAAATAAGCTGTCATACAAATACCTGCACTCTGACCTCAGCAAATGGGAGACTTAAAAACGTGATAAAGCTAGTAACTGCACCTTCTTTGCATGTTTTATGGTGGCCCCCAAGTCACACCCATGAAACCCCTTGTTCTGAGCCTGAGAATGGTCTTACAGGAAAAAGCATGGGCTGTGGAGTCAAAAAATGTGGAGTCCAAAGCTGGGCACAGCCATTTGTGTTGCAACCGTGGGCAAATTACTCACTTTCCTCATTTGCAAAATGGTGATAACAATTCTTAAACTTGATGACTTTGTAGGAATATTTATATATTTTATATATATATATATATATTTAGTTTAGTTGCTATATTTATATATAATTTATGTAAATGGCTTAATATGGTATTTGATATTAATATTCACTAGATTGTTGTTGAGATGAACATATAGGTGTTAAAATAGAAGTTTCAACTAAGAGACTTCCTAAAATGAGGAGCTCCAGAAACAGAAAACCAAACACCACATGCTCTCATTCATATGTGAAAGTTAAACAATCGCAAAGATGGAAATAACAGACACTGGGAATAACAATAAGAGAAGGAGGATTGGGTTCAGAAACTACCTGTGGGGCATAATAGTCACTATTGAGGGAATGGGCCACCTGAGACCCAATTCCCACCACTACACAATGTGCCCATGTAATAAATATGTATGTGTTCCTCAGAATCTAAAATAAAAAAAATAAATAAATGAAATGAGAAGCTAGACCAAGAGGCAAAATTATTCCAAAAATCTAAGCACCAGAGAAAAGGCCCTACATAGAAAGTGTATGAAGACTGGGAGTTGGAGATCAGGAAGGAGGCTAATTGTTGTATTGTTTTTAGCAGCCAGATGATATTATCATCATCACTGGGTAAATACCATATAGCTCCCACTCAAGTCTAAAAATAGAACACTGCTAGCACCACAGAAAGTCAGAAAGGGATTTTTTGTTGTTGTTAGATTTTTTTCAGAGAATTTCTCTACCCTTCACCTAAAGCTAGGAAACAGTAACTAACTTTAGAAAGAGGCAATGTCTCCTGCTGCTGGAAACACAGAGGCAATAAGCTGAGCGAAGTTGCCTTGCAGGAAAGCAACTGTCTTCTGGGAACTTATCAGTGTAAATGCATTAGTGTCTCTCTGGGGCTAAATGTAGTCTCATGTGGGAGAGACGAGAGAACTTTATGGAGAATTTTAGAAACTAGAGTGTCTACAAAGAAAAATGAGCAAGTATCAACAGAAAGAAGAGAAGGTTTTAATTCCTTGGGACAATGGAAGAAGCGAGCAACTAAACTAAAGTGAAATGTACTCACCAATGTCGGAAGAATTGCAATGTGAAGACCATCTCTGAAGAACTTACAGTGTGCCCACGCAAGGAAGAATCAACTTTAACGTCTGCTATTATAGATGTGTCCCCATCGCCTCCACAATACCAGTCAAGTAAAATTTCCTGTACTTGTTCTCTTTTTCCTCCCCAGTTGCCAACATGGGAGAGGTTGGAAGTAATGTAAGAAGATGGAGAAACATCATATAAACATTACAATACATGTTTTAAAATACATTTAAATAAGTTTAGTTTTATAATAACAAGGAGAAGGGCTTATCTTACAAAGTTAAGTGGGGGAAAAGGACAATAAAAGACAGTAAAGAGAGGAGGAATTGAAGGATAGGTGAGCATGAGAATGAAAGCCCATCACATAGCTGATGATGCCACCTGTTCTGGGATACACGGTTTCCAGCCTAGCAGGCTTGGATTACAAGAGGAAGAGGAGCAGAGGAGCTTCAACTTTTTTCTTTCTTTTTTCTTTTTTTTTTTTTTGAGTCAGAGTGTCACCCATGATTAAGCACAGTGGCACTCTCACAGCTACCACAGCCTCAAACTTCAGGGCTCAGGCAATCCTTCTGCCTCAGTCTTCCAAGTAGCTTGAACTACAGGCCCATGCCACTACATCTGGCTAATTTTTTGATTTATTGTAGAGAGAAGGTCTCATCAAGTTGACCAGGTTGATCTCAAACCTCTAGGCTCAGGCAATCCTCTCGCCTCCACCTCCCAAAGTGCTGAGATTACAGGCATGAGCCACCATGCCTGACCAGAAGCTTCAACTTCAAATAATGTTTCACCTTTTAATGAAGATTGATGGCTCTTACATGGGCCTAAATGTTTTACATTTTGAATTTAGACTCTGAATAACTTTAAATTGTCCATAAAATTCATTGAATTGTACACATCTTCAGAGACAAGAGAAGAACCAACTTCTCTGAATAAATGTAAAGAAACAATGAAATTCAAAAAGTTACTTTCTCAGTACATGGTTCAATTGATATATGTTCAAAATATCGGGAATATTATTACTCTTATTATTATGGCAAGATTTAAAACAAGTGGACAAAAGAACCATATCATATCAAATTCTGACAGCCTTTGATGGTGACATTTTGACCTCCAGATCCACCCCAGCAGAAAATACAATTCCACAAGAATTTATTCCATGGTGAAGTAGCTGTCCCTGGATTATAATTCTGTGGGGGGTTGTTTTGTGGGGCCTCCCATTGATCCCCACTTCACCTGGTTTGAGATCAGGTACCCTTATTGATGTTATGTGCCCCTCCCTCCCCTGGCAGTGTCCCACTACTACCAATACCTTTCTAATAGTGTTATGATAAATGTTCAGGGTTCGCTCATGAGTGAGAACATGTGGTACTCAGTTCTTTGTTTCTGTGATAGATCACTGAGTTTATACACTCTAAGTCCATCCAAGTTGCTGTGAAGTACATAATTTTGTCCTTCTCTATTGATGTATAATATTCCATCATGTCTATGTACTTTTTTTTAATCCAGTCCAATTTCAATGAGTAGCACGGTTGGTTCCATGTTTTTTAAGATAGCATTACCTATTTCGATGTAATAAGTAGGGAAAACTTCCTCATGCCTCTGTGTCACTTACCTGAACACCTAGACACTGCACATGTGCATAGCAATGATAAAGAAGAACTCCTGTGGGCCACGTCCCCAGGTTACTGCTCAGACCCAGAGCACATCCACCTATTCTTTGTTTCAGGGTCATAACCTTACTATGTGACTTCCATGAAGCACACAGTGAAAAAGTTCATCCAAGAAAGTGTCTTTCCTGGGCTCTGATATTCCTTGCACTTGTCATAATTATTCTTGAAACACTGCATTGTATCAAAAAAAAAGCAGGATTGTTAGCATAAATGAAGTCATTCAAAAATAATCAAAAATGTAACTTTCTTCCTTTGTTTAAAGCCTGCAATGTAAAATTTGAAACTCAGTTATTATAAAAGAAAGAGAAAATATCAAACACTAGAAATGCTGTCAATTAACCCCCACAAGCGGAAGTAGATGACAGCAGGGTTCTTGAATATCAAAGCAGGTACCTGGCTTATATTTAATACAGCTTTATACTTCTAGAATTTAAAAACTGAATAATAGAAAAAATATCATCTTTGCATATTGACCAATTAATTAAGGTTTAATTTTGCCATGGCCATAAGTTTTTAACCAAGTTCTATTTTCAACCTAATATTTTGTGCATCTGTCTTTATTAGTCTAGAATCTAAAGATATCAGAGTTAGGAAATATCCTAAAAATCATTTTATTACACCCCTTCATTTTCTACATAGGGAAAGCAAAAACCAAGAATCATGAGATGAATTCTCTAAAGTTACCTAACTAACTGTAGAAACAAGTCTAGAACTCCAACTAATATGCTATACATTACACTGGAGATTTTCCAGCTGTGTTCTCCATAAACTTTGGGCTCTCCAGAGATGCCTCAAAGGCTGCCTCAAGTTAAAAAAGATTTTTAGTAGTTTTCTGCAGAACACCAGGCCCTATTATTCTTTTGCCACTTCAAACCAAGCTACTCTGCTGTAATTTGTCTTACATATTGGTTTCCATGTCAGATTTAAATTAAGGAATGTATTTGGCTAAAATAATTTGAAAGCCATTGCTTTCTATGAGTATCAGTCAATTTTCATTTTTAAAAAATGCATTGTGAATCAAAAAAATAAAGTTATGCACAATTTGTCATTTTCCTGGGCTCTACAAGATAAAATTGAACTGTTACCAGCCCTTAACAAGAACAGCAATCATCAGTTAAACGGCCTTTTGATTGATATCTCCCTCCCAAAAAGTGTTAACCAATCACTAATTCGTTGTTAGTTAGACCCTGGTTGAAAATTAGTTTCAACCACATCATATATTGTATCTCCCTTTGTTTCATTTCACATAAGAAAACCACTGAAAGAAAATATGTTTAGAATATGACTCCATGTTCATCAAGAATTTCCACAAATAGCCAGCAAATTATATTGGGGATGTCAGTTGTAGTCATCATTTCAAAATCCTGTCACTATTTGAAAACTTTTTGCATCTCAGGACACCTTCACTCAGATATACACTACCAATCATTCTAGTTGCACAGAAGGAGCTATCTCTGATATTGATGGGGGGAAAAAACCCTTGTGTTCTGTCAATACTTAAATATCCTCCCTTGTTAATCACTTATATTTTTATAATAGATTTTCTAGTTGACTAAAAGAAGATAATGGGCAGAATTGATGGATGTAAAAAAATAAATAAGTAAATGTAACTTTTTAATGATAATAGCACTGATTTTTCCAGGGATAAGATGGGAATCATACAAGCCAAGATAAAGAGAATCTGAATAGGTGTTAAGTTTGTATAGAAAGTTCAACATGTGTCTGAGGGCAAAGGAGTAGCAATACCTTTTTACTTTTCACCTGAGAATTTGACCTTTAATTAACTTTCTAGTTCTGTCCCCTTGGTAGCCTAATAAAATTTGCATGTTATCTATTTTACAAGGCAACTTTGCTTATGATAGAGATAATCTCTAATTGGTGAACTGCATCTGGTTGAGAGAACAATAAAAACCTAGGAAACTGCTCATCCTCTAAATGAGCAATATCATTTAGTATAGACTACGTGATGCTTTGATAACAAATCAACCCAAAATTAGGAGCTTGCCATAACATGTGTTTCTTGCTCACATGGATAAAATTTCATCATGGATGGGCTATGTGAGACTTTGCACATATCACCTTTACCCCAGGACCTAGACTGAAGTACCAGTGCTATATGGAACAATGCTAATCACCTTGATAGAGGAAAAAGAGGACACAGAAAACCACAGGCTGGCTCCTCCACTCATATTTCATTGTCCAAAACAAATAAAGTGGCCAAGCCTAAAGCCAATGAGGATGGGATGGAGAAATATAATCCACACTCAAGGTGGGACAGGAATATTTTTAACAATAGTCAACCTATCTCAAGAATTTGTAACCTTATGAGATCTTGCACAATCTCTTGTATCCTCACATTCAGCCAAAATCTACCTCCTTGTAACTTTTGCTAGTTGGTCCATGATCTGTCCTTTAATTTGACACAAATCTAAGTCTTCTTCCCATCAATAAATCTATACAACATTGATATCTGTATGAGGACTTCACATCATTCTATAGAGGACATAAAGATAGCTACAGAGAATGGTTCTGTCCATCATAATGAGATATTAAGTCAAAATTATGAAGTCTTTTACACATGTGGCCATATTATCCCTTATTCTGTGCTATTGGTTTCTTAGTCAGTTGAACATCCCAGCCTAGCAAAATCACCTTAGATGCTATTTCTGGAAATCAATGTATTTGCAATGCCTCCTAGCTTTGTGTACCTTCTCAAATGTAGTCAATATTTAGCAGCTTTATTGATATATAATTCACACAATGTACAATTCACCTATTTAAAGGATATAATTCAGTGACTTTTAGTATATTCACAGATATGTGCAACCATCATCATAATCAATTTAGAACATTTCATCTTCTCAAAAAGAAACCCTATACCCTTGAATCATGACCCTTCTTTTGGCCCATCTCCCTCAGCCCTAGGCAACCACTAATCTGCCTTTTGTCTATATGGACTTGCCTATGCTAGACTTTCATTTGACTAGAATAATATAGCATGTGGTCTCTTGTGACTGGATTCTCTCATGTAGCATAATGTTTCCAATGTTCATTCATGTTGTGGCACGTTTAGTACTTAATTCTTTTTTATGGTTGAACAATATTTCATTGTATAGATACACCACATTTTGTTCAACCATTCATCCACTGATGGACATGTTTCCATCTTTAGGTTATTATGAGTATTGCTGCTATAAACATTCAAGAGCAAGTTTTTATGTGGACATATGTTTTTATTTCTCTTGGCAGCTAACCAGGAGTGGATCTACTGAGTCATGTGGTAACTCTATGTTAAATCATTTGAGGAACTGCCATACTGTTTTCCAAACTGGTTGTTGTTACATTTCTAACAGCAGTGCATCAGGGTTCTGATTTCTCCACATCTTCTCCAACACTTTTAATCTGACATTTTTATTCCACATGCTTATTTATAATGATCGCTTTTTAAATTTAAAGGGTTTTTAAACTTTATTCGGTAACATTGTCAAGAGTTTTGCTCAAGACTGTCAAATTATTCAGCTTTTAAGTTGTAAAATTGTTCTTCTTATTTTTAAGAGACAGTATGATAAAGTCTTTGCTGATCTCCTGCAATCACTCCCCTTCTCCAAGTTTGCCCAAATATCATCATTTCTCAAAGATGACTCTGCTTTAAGGCAAACAGAAGGCTGGATATCCACTTGTATATTTTTCTTCAAGACTAAAAAGAAAGTTTGCATAAAAAAAAACCCTCAAACATTTTTTTTGTGTTAAACTAATTTGGGTTATTTGGCATTAATTCATATTTTATTTCGCTACAGTATTTCTATGTTGAGTTATATTAAGTAATGTCATAAAATGCTAAATATTATAGGAGAAAAGATTATTTAGCCACAAAATTGATTAAAATATATTCAATTGGTAAATTAAAGCCTGTAGTATTTGAAATGGAGAGTCTAATCCTCTTGATATGATTGCTTGTAACAAATAAATTTCCCCAAAAGTTTTTTATCAATTCAGGTTTTAAATAGATTATTAACATTGCATTTTACTACCAAAAACTTATTGAAAGATTCTGATAATGTCAAAACAGTATAAGAAGAAATTTATTTCATTGTTATTCCAATCCAACATTATGATTCCATACAACCTAAAACTGAGTAAGGGACATTTTAAATAAAAACATTCAGTACCTCACATCTTTATAATGAAAATTTTTTTAAAAAAACATTCAGTTGCCTCTTCCCTTTGCAGGCAAACTAAGAGCTAAAAATTTAACAAACTTATGAGGAAATCAGTTCAGAGTAAAGCTATTCTGTCACACTGTTCTGGTGTCATACGTGTTCAGTCTTTGTACAGAAAACAGACAGGAGTTGTGAGATAAGAAGTATATAAGAAATTTCCACAACTTCAAGTCCCCTTGAAGATCAATATTGTCTGTATGAATCTATTAATGAAAGTTATAGTAATCTGCAGAACACCAGATACTCTCATACTCAAAACATAAATACAAAAATATTCGATTACCAAATACAACTTTAAATTATCTGCCATTTTATTATCTAATTCAAACCCGAGCCCCTCGTCATTTTAGCATGCTTAAAATTCTCCATAAATCTAATCTCTATCTGTAGGGCTTTTTACATTTGCTAGGTTGGGTTGTTAATAGATGCATATATTTGAACCAATGACTAAACCTAATTCTACTCTCATTTAGCTTAATTCAAGTCCTGTCGACTCCTCTGGAATTAATCCTCCAGAAAGGATAAAAGCATCTGAACAATATCAGGATACTAACTTAAGAGTAAGGAAGAAGATTTGAGGAGTAGCAGACATCCCTGAGATTTTGTTGGCTTCTTTTCAGAGAAATCTCTGAAGTGGAAGACGCATCTATACAGGGACATCTAGTGGCAAAGAGGCATTGATGCAGTAATTGGCTCCTTAACAATATTGGAACCTTACCTTTGCTCTGTCTTCATATGTTGAGAGGTAGGGGGATTACTGAACTCTGGATAATGGCCACTGACAGTATTTATATCAGCAATTGGACAACAACAACAAAAAATACTTGAAAAAGCAAAGAATTTGAAAAATTATTTGAAAAAGCATAGTTTTTTTCACAATAACAAAACACTAGGCTTATAGCCAAGATGAATTTATACTCATCAATTTTCTATATTTTTCAATCCATAGTACTATTAAGAAGCAAAAGAACAGTTTTACCAAAACTAATCTTTCTAGAAACATTCAAAGCCACAATAAACCGATTGCCCTTGATGTTGTAGAACACTATTTTAATAGCATTACTTTATAAAGCCATATGACCATAATAAAAAACTAATAGAAAACTAATTATCTATATCACAATTGAAACCATCAATATGAAATAACAGTGAATGTTAATTAAACCCTCCAGCATCCTTAAGGTATTCTCTTATGTGCCCCTTTTATGGAATTCCTTTTGTTTTTTCTTTAAAATGAGATGGAAAATTAAGCAAAACTTACTTCAGTGTAAATACTATTTTTCCCACTAGCTTTCTTTCCTCCTGGAACCAAAAAGACAGCTGCTTTTCAGACATCCAGGTCTTCCTGGAGAATTGTGAATCTAAAAATAAGAAAAGGGTGAGCATTTAGATCTGCATCTCAAAGAGGGTATGCTGTTATGGACAACAGGCACAATTTTTTTATTTTAAACTAACTACTGACTTTAATTATTTCGACAGACTAATCAGGGATCTTACTCAAGACTAAAACTCCAGCATGGGTATTTAATGGGTGAGGTATTTTATTTTCAGCTTGCCTTTGACAGGTGAGTAAGTCTTCACCATTAGGGGAAACCAACATGTAGCACTTCTGACTTTTTTCACATACCAGCTTTTCCAGTCTCAATGCAGGTCCTTTTTTCCTAATAATTACTATTGATCATAAGTTTTTATTTCTAGTGACATTAAAATAGACTTTAATTGACTTTTAAAGTCTAAAATTGCTAAATGTCTCATTTCACTCATTCCCAGAGAATAAGTTGGTCCTATTGTTACACAACTAGCACATATAGCATATAAATGTATAATATGATACAATAAATAAATGCATATAATAAGTAAACAAGGTAGGGTTAGGGTTAGGGTTAGGGTTAGGGTTAGGGTTAGGGTTAGGGTTAGGGTTAGGGTTAGGGTTACCTTTCTCCACTCAGAGAAACTAAGGCTTTGTGGAGAAATGACTGACTATAGACAGAAATGAAACAGGAGAAGTAAAGATGCACCTGGAATGTCTTGCTAAGCTAGAGATTAAGAAGTTCGCAAAGAATGATGGCAATATGTCAAAAGGTCACAAAAGCCAATTTAAATACATTCCTTCCAGCTAAACTGGAAATAATTTGAGCATCATATAAAATACAACAATAGATTATAACCCATTGAATAAAATAGAAAACAAACTTTTTTTTAGGAATAAATTAAAAGTTTGATAATGAAAGAGATGTGTTACATAATCTTAAGGGGTCACTCCACAAAATACTTATTTATTACGAAGGGAAAACCAACTAAGTTACAATGGAGAAGTCTGTCAGATACCACCTTGATGAAGTGACCAAAGTAAACAAAATCAACAACAGGACAAATCAAAATCCAGTGCCACATCATAGGATGTAATGAAAAGAACTTAACATCACTTCTATAATGTTCCTTCCAGACTCATAATTGAATCAAATCAATGAACATTCTTCAAAATAATTGGCCTTTTTTTTTTTTTCAAAAGTCTCAAGCTCGTGAAAGTTAAGATAAGACTAAGGAACTGTTCTAAAATAAAGAAAGCTAAAGAGGCGTGAGACCTAATTAAAATGAGTAATTCTACTGGATCCTTTGGCCCTAGGTGACATGGCTGTGACAATTGATAAAACTTTAAAGAATTCTGAAGAATATACTATAGTAATGTATCAGTGCATATCTCCTGACTTGGCAGTTGAATTTGATTATGTGGGAGAATGTCATTCTCAGTAAGAAATACACATAAAATACACATAGCATTCAGGAACGGGCAACATACTACTAAATGATTTAGGAAAAAATCGTTTTGGTATTATACTTCCAATTTTCTGTAAGTTTATGTTTGTTCCAAAATTTTATTTTTAAAATAAAGCTTTATTGAAACACAGCCATGCTCATTTGTTTACTTTCTTTTTGTTTTTAGAGATGAGATCTCACCAAAATTTTTAAAATTTAATACTATATATGAAGGTCTATTCAAGCAGTTGAGAAAATTATTTTCAAAATATTCATTAAAATAAATTCCAAACAAATTTTTCACATCATTTTATGAATTTACTAAATATTTATCGCCCTGTAGCTATTTAGAAAGCAATACAATCATTCTTTTCTATTGCATGATTCATTCAACAAATAGTCAGTGAGTTTATATCAAGGATGATAAGGTCTCAGCAGAAAATAAGGTAGAAAATATCTTAGTCTTATTGAGTTTACATTCTGTTGAGGAGATAGGCTAAACACAACTAAATAAATAATTTCAGATAGTGAGTGTGATTGTAGAAAATTAAAACAAGGTAATATGGGAGAAAGTAGACAGGATAGAATAGGGTGACTTTAGAGAAAGTGGTCAGAGAGGGGTTTCCTTTGAAAGATGACATTCAAATGATGAGAACTAGCCATGAGAAAATCCAGATAAAGAAAGCATGTTGTACAAAGGCCCTGGGAAAGAATGAGCAAAGTGCTTTGCATAAAGAGAAAGGCAGCCATCATGGTTAGAAAGAACAAGCAAGGAGAGTTGATAAGAAATGAAGTCTGAGGTGAGATGCAAGGGCAAAACCTTGAGAGGTCTTGCAGGCCATGCTGAGAAGTTACCGTTTGCAGGCCATGCTGAGAAGTTACAGTTTTCATTCAAAAACCACGAAAGAATTTTAATCTTTAATAATCTCTTTCACCTTTAAAAAATCACATTGTCTATACAGATCAAATGGATTAATTGCAGGGATTTTTTTTAAAAAGCTGGCAAAGTGATAAATTAGGACGTTATTATAGTGCAAATGACAACTAATTCTGTAAAAAAATGATAACAGTTGAGGCATAAAGAAGTAATAGACTTAATACTCACAACACACTTTTATAAGAATGTATTTTTGGTTGAGCAAATTCTATGTAATGGAATTAACTTTTTTCTCTTAGTACTTAACTCTCTAATCTTGGCAGGAATAAAGTAATTAGAAATGTGTGAGTATAGTCAGACCAAAAGCAAAACAAATTAGTACAGAGTAAAAGTGGAAGAAGAAAGGACTCCTTTTGATGTGTACTTCTTACAATAAAAAAAAAAAAAGATCTCTATATCCTAGTGTAAGAAATGCTAAGTAGCAATCGTTTTTATTTAAAAAACAAAAAAAAAGTTGATTAACAAAATGAGCACAAATGTGTCATTTGAAGCAAGAAAGGAGAATGCATTTACAATTGAGAAAAAGAAAAACAGGAAATGAGATATCAGGAAATACCATATCCCTGAAGGCTTGCATAGTGAGTTGGAGTAAAGAAACATAGAACATGAAGAAATCAGGATGTCAGCCCGGCACTCTGGAAATTTAATTAGGAGATACAACACCATTACAAAGAGAAGGATGTGTTGAGCTATTAAATTTAACTAAATCCTGGAGAAATACATTCCTGGAGCCCACTCTCACTCTCTCCCACAAATAAACTGCATTGTCAAATGGTCTATTACCCAGATTATCTTACCTTTCTGAGAGCAGTGTTCTTTAAAATGAATGGATCCAGAATATACTACTCTGAAGAATTGGTTGTTTTGGATTTGGAAGGGGTTTCCCCTCTGAACTCTCCTTATCTGCCTAAAAGCAGAGCCTTCCAAAAGAATTCAACTATCATAAATACCCTCCCCCAGGAGTTTCACAACCGGTAAAGGTTAACTTCTAAAACCAGAAATGAGAAGTCAACACAAGGATAAGAAATTACCTAAACAGACATCATCACAAACTATCATGTCTCCATCTATTCTCCTAAGGGCCCATTTATCGTTTCTAAAAATCATTTGTTTTCCCATAAGTGCCATTCTCCCACCGCTTTCTCCAACATAAGCCCCAAATTCTAACCACATCCTTGAGTCACATGTTTCTGTGAACTCCCATATAATATGTACATGAATGAAAACCTGTCTTTTTTTGATAATCCATGTTTTGTCAGTTGAATTACAGTCCCTCAACAACTAAACCTAAGAAGGTAGGGGAAACTTTTTTTCTCCCTGTCAAAGGAAGAAAAGGAATTCCTTTTATGAAAGAAATCTGAAGGGAAAAAAAGAAAGAAATCTGGCATAATAGCTTTCTTCCAAATAAAGAACAAAACCCAATCTTCACCCGGTTGTTAATATTGCAACAAATTAGATTTATAGATTACTTTCTATCCCAATCAAATCCTCCAAAAAATTATAAGCAACACACAACAAAAACATACATAGCAAAACAATAAAAGATCAGTATTCATACATTCCTGGACAAATGTAAGGCATGTATAGGGAGACAGAAAAAGCAAGTATTCAGATCATAAATGTCTATATAATTTATTTTTCTTTCTAAGGTAGTCTAAGCAAAGTTGAGGTTATGGTTGCTTTTAGTTGTTAAAATGAATAATAAAGATATAATGGTTCCTCTGAGAAAGAGGAACTTTCCTTATCAATTATAGCTACATGGGAATTTCTCACATGGGACTTTCCTAATGGGGCACTGATGTCAAACATCTTTGACATCATTTCTATGACTGATAGAGTATCAGATTTCATAAGTGTTCTCATAGCATTTCTCCAAAAACGTAAAATAATAGCTCAGTGGGAGCAATACTTCACAAGGGGGCAAACTAAGTTGAATTCGCTAATTAGCATTCCCATTTGCCAAGCATTCTCTTTTCCATTTTGCTAATATGACTCAGCTTCTTAAATCTTTATCATCCCTGATCACTAGAGTCCAACAGAAGCCAGAACAGGTTCCATAGTTCCTCATAATATAGGAGGACTTATATTTGGTACATTTTCAAAAATGTATATAAATGAATAGAACACTTCAAAGCACAGTGTTTTGCTTGACTAGTATCAACAATGATTAAAGCACAATTAGGATGAAAGAGGAAGAGAACTTTACCTGGAAGTGTTTTAGGCTAAGAAAATGACACCACCTCTGGCTCTCCAAGTGCATGAGCTTTGAAGTCACTTACTCTCTGTACCCTCATCCATAAGGTACCTAAAATATCTAAAATATGCTATGGGAAGTTAGATTATCCAAAAAAATGTCAAGAACTCGGGGAAATATACTCCTTTCATCATTAGCTACCACTAATATTTCAACACAGAGAACACATGAACTACAAGCAAACCACTGGAGCAATTCATTTAGAGTTTGTCACTTCCTAGAGAGATACATTGTGGATTGGGAAAACAAGAATGAATTTATCCTTAAGATTCAATAAACTGTTTTCATAATGATGCAGGAAAGTCAAAAGTATGGACGATAGAATGTTCAACAGATGGTTCTCTTTTTGACCAAATGCAAAGTGAAAGTGTCTCAACAATCAAGAAATGAAAGGAAAAATTAGCAGGCAATTTTGTCCACATGTTTTAGATAGAGCTACAAAATTTATTTATCTTTCTCTAATTGTTTCCAGGAGGTGATTTCTCCTGGTCTGCCTTTTGGTAATGAGATAAGGAAGACAGTGGTACTGTCATTTAATAGTTGGTTGACCAGTTAGTCATTGACGAGTTAGTTGGATAACCAATTAGTGGCTCTAAGAAAAAAGAGGTCACTTAAAGGAAAGCCAATAAAATGGGTTACTTTTTTTTTTTGAAGGATGATAATACAGTATGATGGGTAAAAATATAAATTTAGAGTCATAATTACTGGGTTAAAGTATCAGCCTGCTAGATGACAAAGAGCAATTTACTTACCTCTCTATACCTTTTTTCCTTATCTACAAAATGGGATGATAACTGTAAGTACATCTCAGGTCATTTTGAAGATTAAACAGCATGACCAATATGAAGCACTTAGAGTCAGCTCTGCTTTACACCAAGTGCTCATAAGTTTTCATTGCAATGATTATACCTTCAGCAGAGTGACTTGTGGTTACTAAGCTAGACACCTATCCCAAGAGGTGGTCCCGCTATGTAACTGCTGAAAAAGACTGAAGGGGAAGCTTTGGTGCTGACTTAACCTAAGTTAGACTCAGATATTCAACCATTCCTATTCTCAAAAAAAAATTATTTATTCTAAATCAATTTTCTCCCCAAAAACGTTTTCCCCTCAGAAAACTCATTTCAAATGCAGTTTAAACTTACTTTAGCTAAAGAACATTCCATCTTACATAAACACATTTAAAAAAAAAAAATTAAAAGAAACAATGAGATTCCATATGGAGAAAGAAGACAATGAAAATGTGTTCACGATCTGAACTTCATAAATTATAGTTGGAATGTTTGTACAGCTGCGCTATTTAATCGGTTTACTATCTGCCCAGAATTATGAGCAATACACAGGGAATATTGCTAGACTATTCTTTTTATCCTGTGGGAAGTTAGTGGAAAGCTTATCACAGTAGCAGTTTACTTTGTAGATGGAGGCAATTGGTTTACCTTGAGTTTGGTAGACTGAGGGAAAGAGTAGAAAGCTCCAGAACACAGAGAACAGAAACTACTGTACATTCAATATGAATCAAAAATGTGACTATTGGATCTGGGAGAGGATGCAAGAAAATTACATAAGACCAGACAATAAAAAATAGGAAGGAATAAAATAGGACTGTGTCTTCTGCTCCCACAATTGAACCCTATTGATGGGTAATCTTGAGCTGTTTAACCCAGATTAAATCTTCCCAAGTAACCCTTAAACTCTAAAATCTCAAGACAAATCTTCCCTCCCTTGAACTCTACAATGTCTACAAACTTCACCTAACTTCCAGACATAAGAACACAACCCCACAATTCTCCATATAAGTTATACTGGCATGTACACCAAGTCACTGTTGCTTCCGGGGATAGTACTGCTTTACCTTTCTCCAACCCTTTGTCTTCATAGCCAGGAAAGGAGATGATGGAATTCAAAATCAGAGAAACCATTCACAGCTAGAGAGAGGCATAGCTAAATGGACACTGGATTCTATCTGGGATCAACTCCTAACTCTGTTCCAAATTGGATCATCCTAATTGAGGTTTAAACCTCAATCTCCTCTGTTATAAGGTTGGAATAATAATAATAACCTTCCTAAGAATCTTTTGAGAGGATAAAAAGACATAATAGATGTCAAAATTCTTTGTAAACTCTAACATGCTATGAGTTTGATACAACAATTTTTTGAAAAGTTTCCCAAAATCTATTTTATCTCCTTCAAAGAAATCGTGACTTCTTTGGGAGCAAGTACTGCTTTCTCACCTATTTTTTACTCACTACTTTCTTTTTTTTGTCTCTGTTTTTTAATATGTTTTATGAAGCATATTATAGATTAATAATATGATGTTACAGAACACATATGAATAGTAAAATGGTTCATCCATGTTGCAGCAAATGGCAGGATCTCATTTTTAAAGTTGATTAATATTCTACTGTATATGGAATATATGTATCACATTTTATTTATTCATTCATCTGTCAATGAACACTTGGGTTCTTTTTCTATTTTGGCTATAGTGAATAATGGTGCATAAAACATGAAAGTTCGAAGAAATAAGATGTACCAAAATTGAAAAGGAAAAAGTAAAATTATCACTATTTCCAGATGACATGGTCCTATATGTAGCATATCCCAAAGATGCCACAAAAAATACTGTTAAAACTAATAAATAAACATAGTAAAGTTGCAAGATTAAAAAGATCAACACAAAAAAATCAATAGCATTTCTATACATAAATAAACTAGCTGAAAAAGAAATCAAGAAAACAATACCATTTACAAAAATAAAATAAAATTATTAGAAATTTAACTAGGAAGTGAAAGATTTGCACACTGAAAACTATAAACACTGTTTAAAGAAACTGAAGAAGAAACAAACAAATGGAAAGATATGTTGTGCTCATGGGTCAGTAGAATTAATATGTTACAATGTACATATTATTCAAGGTAATATATAGATTCAGCACTATCTCTATCAAAATTTGAATGGTATTCTTCATAGAAATTGAAAAAACAATCTTAAAACTCATATGGTATTACAAAATACCTTGAATAGTCAAAGCAATACTGAAACAGAAAAGCAAATTTAGAGAAATCACACTTCCTTTTTAAAAATTACACAACAATGCTATAGTAATAAAAACAGTATTGTACTGGCATCAAAACAGAAACATAGACCAATGAAAAAATAGAAAGAGCCTAGAAATAGGTCCAAATGCATGATCAACTAATTTTTGACAAGGGCACCAAGAGGACACAATGGGAAAAGGATAGTCACTTCAGTAAATAGTGCTAGGAAAACTGGATTTTCACATGCAAAAGAATGAAATTGGATCTTTATCTTATACCAAACACAAAAATCAACTCAAAATGGACAAAAGACCTAAATGCAAGATCTGAAACCATAAAACTCTTAGAAGAGAACACAGGAGAAAACAGCCTTAACATTAGCCTTGGCACTTTTGGATACCACATCAAAAACTAAGGATACAAAAACAAAAATAGATAAATGAAAATTCTATTTCATAATAGGGGTACTATAGCTAATAACAATGTATTGGATGTTTCAAGGTAACTAGAAAAGAGGATCTTGAAAGTCATCACCATAAAGAAAAGATAAAGGTTTGAGATAATGGACAGGCTAATCATTGAATCATTATACAATGTATACACATGTAGAAACATCACACTGTACTCCATAAACATGTATAATAAACTATAAATAAAATTTTTAAAAATTTTGAATTAGCATGTGCCATGAAAAAATGGCCAGCAGGTATATGAAAAGGTGCTCAATATCACTAATCATTAGGGAAATGAAAATTAAAATCACTATGAGATATCACCTCACACCTGTTAGGATGATTATTATTAAAAAGATAAGAGATAACTAAGGTTGGCTAATGTGTGGAGAAAAGGGAGCCCTAGCACACTATTGGTGGGAATATAGATTGATACAGCCATTATGAAAAAACAGTATGGAGATTCCTAAAGACACTACAAATAGAATTACTGTATAGCCCAACAATTCATCTTCTGTGTATATAACAAAAGGAGATGAAATCTCACCAATTTCTTGAGAGGTATCTTCATAGAATGCACACAAAAAAACACTAAACTGTAAGACAGATTTTAGTTTTTTCTATGAGTCATTTAATCCCTTTGATCCCAGTTTCCTCTATTCAGAAATTTATTTTCTCAGATAACAAGTCCAGAGGTAGGACAAGTTTCAGGGTTAATTGATTCAGTGGCTCAAAGATGTCATCAGGGAACACTCTCTCTGCTTTCTTGTCCAAAGCATCAACTTCACCCTAAGGCTGGTCATGAGATAACAGCCAAAGGCAACTCGGACTATGTTCACTTTGCCCTTAAATGAGAATGTGCATTCTTGTCATAAGGAGTAAAAAATCACAGTCACTTGGGTAAATGTTACAGCTCATTGATTGGCTAAGACTCACGTTTCTCCATTACAAATGCACCTTAGAATTGCCTAGGAAGTATTTTTTTAAAATATCCAGTTCCTATACCACAAAGACTCCAAATTCAGTATGTCTGGGGTAGGGCTGGTGCATCTTTATTTTTTAAAAGCTCTCCAGATGATCTGAGTATGTAGCCATGGATTAGAAGCACCACTTCAGAGTACTTAGGATGCACACCTAAAGCTAGAGAAATAAGGGTGTTTAGAAGGCAACCAATAAGTGGATTCTATAATGGATACATCTTCATAGTATACACCCCTTCAAATATTCAAAGTGTATATTTATATATTACAAGCTCAACAGTAAAGAAAGCTAGTTGGTGTTGTTTTTGCTGATTACTTAGCAAAGAAAGATCATGGAAAACTGATCTTTCAGTTTTTATTAGGAAGAGTTAATAGCTGAGGGAAGCACCAAGGACAAAGGGTCAATTTACTAGTCTCAAACATTTCTGTAGAAATTTCTGAGATAATTTAAATATAGATGAGCTATATGTGGATAAACAAAGGGTTCAATAAGACAAGAGGTGAGGAACATATAGCCTAGAGGTTAAGGTAAGGCTGTCATTCAGAAATCTGAACAGACAGGAAAGTCAATATTAGAACCCAAGGGACCATGAGATGACAATGATCTGAGGCAGAAGCTGCTTCTATTAGTAAAGTAACCAATTCCAGAGTGTAAGCAGCTCAGACCTCAGAGAAGAGACCACTGTGGAAACAAAATTAGCTAAAATGTAGTAAAAGAAAAAACAGCAGTTGCAGACCCTTCAAATCTAACTGGCTATCTTTATTTTAAAGAAGCACAGAGAAGAAAAGTAACTCTTCCCCAAGTAACAGTGACAGAGGGAAATAAACAATATGAAACCTCTGAAAAGGCAATTATCCTCATAATGGTTCCTTTAGCAGAATTTTTCTTGCCAAGGTGAAAGGCTCACGACCTGGCGCACCAAACATTTGGGTTCTAGCCAAAAGGGATTAAAAGTACAGAACACTAACAACTTGAAAAACACCCCATCAAACAAATATGTGGTCAATGAAGGATGTGGGGAAATGTAGGCCAGACACTCCAATATGCGTCAAGAACAAGATATAAGAGAAGCAGTGATGGAAACGTTTTATCAAAATGGCATTAGTGAGGTCACTACTGATGTCTGAATGTTGGCAACTCTAGCAATCTTGGGTCTGTAAGCAGACTCACGCTGAACACAGTTCTGGCAAAGTTACAAATAGGAAGCACTTGTGCAAACATTGTGTGACAATGTCCCTTTGGAAAAGGCATGAATGTAGTCCAAAAAGAAGTGTATTTGTCCAGTCTAAAGAAGCAGTTAGCTAATTCCTGACAACTTACTTCTACAGGCACTCGTTTTAATTCTTTCAAAATCAAATCATCAACAGATTCTATCTGGCAGTCAATGATACAACAACTATCCAATGTACACCACGTAAACACAAATGAGAATCAGAAAGCCCTTCTGTCTAAATTGAATTCTTTATCTTTCAAGAGGATTCTGTTTCCTGCCTTAGAAGTATCCACTGCAAGTCCTGGAAAAGTCATAATGTCTCCTATCATTCTCATTCTCATTAAGAGCTCGATTTTATATATTTTTCATCTTTGCAAAGGGAAGGATAGAGTGAATTTGGAATGAGAAAGTGTAATTAATGAAAAATGAAGTGGCTATGAAAACAAGAAAGAGAATTGAAGACAAAAATGAAACCATCTTCATTAGAATGCATTCAACCAATATCTACAAGAGCCTCTGATAAGCCAGATATCCTGGTAAGGACTAACATCATGAAAGTTTTCTGTTGTCTGACTGGGAAAAGGTGACTAATATGGATTTGTAAACCAAAGCTAGGAAAGGTGATGATGGGAAAGTATTTGAGCTGAAATGACAGTGCATGAAAATTATGTCAGTAGTGCTTTGGTGAACTAGAGAGATGAAGGAATGAGAAATGGTGGTAAATTACTAGTGCAGTTCATTTAAGTTAGTACATGTGGCATTGCTTCTTCCAAAATATTTAATGATTTTTAAATTTCTTAATCGACATGCTTCAAGCTGTTCGTATACCCTATAACTTTGAACCATAGGACCATATGTCAAAATTGACTCCAAATATGTCTTTCAAGAAGACTTCTTGCCTCAAATCTCTCTGTGGCTGTCCCTAGATGCCCATTTGCACTATTGTGTGAAATGTGATAGCTGCATTGTGGAGGTTAAGCCCATAGACTCTGATCAGTTGTGCTTATATCCTGATTCTAAAATGTGTAGGTCTTATGACCTGAGATTTTGTCAGTGAATAATCCCTTAAAAACCTTTGTCACAGTTCCTGGCACAGGAAAAGTAGGCAGCAAATGATAGGTGTTATCATTATTTCTAGCTTCTTTTTTTTGAGTTAGAGTCTCACTCTGTCACCCAGACTGGAGTGCAGTGGCCGCTCCCAGCCACCGCAGCCTCGACTTGCTGGGCTCTGGTGATCCTTCTGCCTCAGCCTTCCAAGTAGCCAGAACTACAGGCGCGCGCTACCACGCCCGGCTAATTATTTATTTATTGTAGAGATGAGGTCTCACCAAGTTGCCCAGGCAGGTCTCGAACCCGCGGGCTCAGGCAATCCACTCACCTCAGCCTCCCAAGGAACGGGATTACAGGCTGAGCCACCAAGCCTGGCTCATTTCTAGCTTCTTTATTGTTTTAATTCTTCTTGGGTTGTATCATGTACCATATGTTTGGTCTCAGGAAATGTCTATTGAATAACTGTCTTCATATATAAACTTCAATGCATGGAAATATAATGATTACATCTGAATATCTTCACTTACAAATAGTCAAATGCCTGAAATTCAGAGCATTTTTTAATAATGTATCAGAAATTCTGAACATTTTTCTTATATTGTGTTGGGCAAGTAAGATCAGATTTGATGATTACACTGACTACAGAAATGGGTTTTTTTTGTTTTGTTTTGTTTTGTTTTTTGTAACTGACATATGCAGGTTCAAATCCAGTCACTCATGTGTATCTGACCCTCGAACACCCACAATTTCCCTCCAAATAAGATATAAGCACTTGGGGGACAAGTTCTGAGTAACTACTTTAGGGTTAGAAGACACAAGAATAGAAGACTATAAAGTATAAACTTTTGATAAGCTTTCGGTATCCGAGCCAGACTCTGATGCTCGGAAATGAAAATGGAGATTCAAGATTCCTGCCTATCACCATACACAAAAATCAACTCTAAATGGATCAAAGAGCTAAATGTAAAACCTCAAACTATAAGAACCTTAGAAAATGCAGGAGACGCACTTATGGAAACTGGAACTAGCAACCATAAGTGATAAGATAGACAAGTGAGATCTCATCAAACTGACAAGCTTCTGCAAAGCAAAAGAAACCATCAAGAGAGCAGGGAGACAGCCCACAGACTGGGAAAAAAATATTTTCCATCTGTATGTCTGTCTGACAAAGGCCTAACATTAGGATCAGCAAGGAACTCAAATGTGCCGAAAAGAAAAAAACAAACAGCCCCATTACAAAGAGGGCAAAAGATATGAATAGACAGTCCTCAAAAGAAAACATATGAGCAACCAACAGATACATGAAAAAACGCTCAGCCTCACTAGTCATCAAAGAAATGCAAATTAAAACTATACTGAGATACCACCTAACTCCAGTCAGGATGACTATCATCAATAACTCAAAAAACGATAGATGCTGGAGAGGATGCAGGGAAAAGGGAACACTTCTACACTGTTGGTGAGAGTGAAAACTAATATAGCCTCTATGGAAAACAGTTTCACAATTCCTAAAAGATCCAAAAATCGACCTTCCTATGTCCCCGCAATCCCCCTACTGGTAATATACCCGGAGGAACTCAAATCACTCTATGAAAAAGATACCTGCACACATTTGTTTATTGCAACATTGTTCACATTAGCCAAAATACATTATCAACCGTGCTGCCCATACAAAGTGGACTGGATAAAAAAATATATATAGTACATATACACAATGGACTATTACACAGCCATAAAGAAGAACAAAATTGTGAACTGCACAGCAACTTGGATGGACTTAGAGTGATCTATCACAGAAACAAAGAACTGAGTATCACATGTTCTCACTCATAAGCGAACTTTGACCAATTATCGTAATACGATAAGAAAAGGACTGGCAGTAGCAGGAAACTGCAAGGGGAGGGAGGTGGGACTGGCCATAATGGGAATCTGCCGGGGGACAGGGACACACCTCCTGAACAAGAGTACCCACATAATGAACATTTGTATACCTAATCCTGAATTGTACCCCACACCTTTAAAATAAAAAGTTTAAAAAAAAAGAATGAAAATGAAGATTCGGCCCAAAATGGAGAGGTATCACACTTGAGAAGCTCATGCAGGGCAACATCTCCCTCCTAACAGTGAGGCTTAGGATTTTGGTCCATCTGTGGTTCACAATGGATCCTGAGCTATTTGAACAAAGCCAAGATGAGGTGCTCCTAAAGTGAGCCAGCTGTATGGCTAACTACTTGAGGGTTTTGGAGCATGGCTTGGTGAGTCCATAGCTATATAGCTGACAGTCCTTGAAGTGTGAACATCACAACAGCAGAGACAACAAAATCAGCAATGATTCTGTTGTCTCTGCTTCCCTAGGACTTTGCGTCTTAGGGAAGCCCTCCTACCTTTCTCACCATTTTACTTAAGGTGCCATGAAAGTCCTTCTTTTTGACTTTTCAAATAATAATATTTGATACTTACGATTCCTGGAGATTTAACAGAATCCTCAGTTTAAAATATATAAAAATACATTGTTTAGCAGTCTTACTTTGAAATATGATAGCACTATACAGAAAAGCATTTCTTTGCCCTCTACCATGGTTCTACTGAAACTAAAGGCATTCTTAACTTTAACTTGATACTGATATGCTACTGAGTTAAACACAGTTTTTTTGTTTATGGAGATGGTGATTGTAGGAGGAAGGAGTCTTTTTCTTCAACAAAACACTCTGCAGTCATTAATTCATTATTTCATTTAATTCACTTGCTTCCCTCAGGCTTAGCACAATGTTCCTTAAAATCTGTGATAATTGTCATAGTAACTTAGGTGTAACGGGACTTATCTCTGACAGAACTGGGAGGTGGGGGAAAGTAATGAGTATCAAGGCACAAAGAGCTATTCCTAAAAATATTTCCTGAAATAGAATTCAAATTGTATTCCGTATTATCTCTGCATATATTTTCTTAAAACATCAACTCAAAAGAATTTCTTTTTTTAATTAGAAAATATAGTTTATTTAAAAAGTAAATTAGAGAGAGAAAGAGGAGATTCACCTCCCCAAGGTTGGTGAGAGTGAAAACTAATATAGCCTCTATGGAAAACAGTTTCACAATTCCTAAAAGATCCAAAAATCGACCTTCCTATGTCCCCGCAATCCCCCTACTGGTAATATACCCGGAGGAACTCAAATCACTCTATGAAAAAGATACCTGCACACATTTGTTTATTGCAACATTGTTCACATTAGCCAAAATACATTATCAACCGTGCTGCCAGGGGAGCAGGGGGGCACACTTCATCAACAAGGGTACCTGCATAATGAACATTGGTATACCTAAGTCTGATTTAAGAAACATGGCCGGGCTCGGTGGCTCAGCCTGTAATCCCGCGCCTTTGGGAGGCTGAAGTGAGTGGATTGCCTGATTCCACGGGTTCAAGACCCGCCTGGGCAGCGAGACCTCATCTCTACAATAAATCAAAAAATCAGTCAGGCGTGGTAGCGCATGCCTGTAATTCCGGCTACTCGGAAGGTTGAGGCAGAAGGATCGCCGGACCCCAGCAGGTCGAGGCTGCGGTGGCCGGAAGCAGCCACTGCACTCCAGTCTGGGTGACAGAGTGAGACTCCAACTCAAAAAAAAAAAGCCGGGCTCGGTGGCTCAGCCTGTAATCCCGCGCCTTTGGGAGGCTGAGGTGAGTGGATTGCCTGAGCACGTGGGTTCGAGACCCGCCTGGGCAGTGAGACCTCATCTCTACAATAAATCAAAAAATCAGCCGGGCGTAGTAGTGCGTGCATGTAATTCCGGCTACTTGGAAGACTGAGGCGGAAGGATCACCAGAGCCCAGCAGGTCGAGGCTGCGGTGGCCGGGAGCAGCCACTGCACTCCAGTCTGGGCAACAGAGTGAGACTCCAACTCAAAAAAAAAAAAAAAAACATGGCAACAGTCATAGCTCAAGAGCACATGGCCACACCATAACTTAGCAAGAGAATGGCCAAAAGAATTTTTTGCTTGTTTTCTTTCATTTCTCTTTTTAGAGAGCAAAACTGTGGCATGCTCTAACAACATGTTATTATTGGCCCACAGGCAATTAATTTTTATTAAACAAAGGCAGTGGTGGCATTTTTAAATTATCATTATTGATATATGCCGAAGGGAAGGGAACAATAGTCTTCCCATCATGGATCACCCAAACTCTCCCTCTAGACACTCTTTTCATTTAAAGTTGAAATGAAAAACTTTAGGTCCTTACAGATGTTTTTTAAAAATGGATTTTTTTAGCTGGGCGTAGTGGCTCATGACTGTAATCTCAGTACTTGGGAGGCTGAGATAGGAGGATTGCTTGAGTACAGGAGTTCGAGATTACCCTAGACAACATAGCAAGACCTTGTCTCTAGAAAATAATCAAAAAAGTTAGCCAGGTATGCTATGATAGTGCCAGTACACTCCAGCCTGGGCAATAGAGTGATACCCTGCCTCAAAAAAAAAAAAAAAAAAAAAAAAAGTGAAGATTTTTCGATATGCTGGTTCAAAAGTGATTTTTAGGCAGCAGTGTGCTGGTTTATCAGTCAGCTATCATGTGTAGTCTTTGCCTCTCCTTATAAATATTCCCACTGTGACTGATGTCAAGCTACATAATGATGTCCTCACCACAGTGTTGGAAAGAGATGTGCACAATCATCTCCCACAAGCTGGTATGAGCCTACAAGGTCTGATATAGAAAATGAAGCCCAACTCCAAAATTCAAACATTTTACCCCATTTGGAGAAGTAGAGGAGCATATCAGAAGTGATGTTTTCCTCTGCCTCACATACCTGACAAGCTTTCCTCACTGGGATGTTTTCTAGGCCATTTACATTTATCTCAGTCTAGGAGATAAATCAAGAACAAACAAAAGTTGAGGGGAATTGGAGGGGGGTGCGTTCAATTGTCTAGCGGATGTCTTAATAGCCCTGATTAGTATTATCATTGACTAGAATGAAGCACTTAGCATAAATTAACCCAGGGAATTCTCAAGGATCCCTAAGGAGTAAATGGGCAATAAGTGTAGATTCTGTTTTATAGGAAGCTAAGAAATCAAGTTTGGCAATAGAACATTAAACCGCAATAAAACTTCTTCAGCTGCATGGGAGAAGAGGCCCACTCCTCTGGGAAAAACAACTACACTTTATTCCCCCACACACTCCAGCCTTTGTGCTCTTAACAGTTGTTCCACTTAAACTCAACCTATTTTTCACGCAGCAGGAACTCAGGGGCCTGGTTACTATAAACACCTAAAAGCAGCAGCCTGTGTGAATCCAGATCTTCCTTTCACCTCCTCCCATGTTGTCACCTATCTTAAAAATATACAGCTAGACCGGGGTGGAGGAGATTGGCAGTAGTGGGAATCTGCCAGGGAAGCAGGGGGGCACACTTCATCAACAAGGGTACCTGCATAATGAACATTGGTATACCTAAGTCTGATTTGTACCCCACATCTTTAAAATACAATAAAAAATTTAAAAATATATATGGCCAGGCTCGGTGGCTCAACCTGTAATCCTGCGCCTTTGGGAGGCCGAGGTGAGTGAATTGCCTGAGGCCGCGGGTTCGAGACCCGCCTGGGCAACTTGGCAAGACCTCATCTCTACAATAAATCAAAAAATCAGCCGGGCGTGGTAGCGCGCCTGCAGTTCCAGCTACTTGGAAGGCTGAGGCGGAAGGATCGCCGGAGCCCAGAAGGTTGAGGCTGCGTGGCCCGGAGTGGCCTCTGCACTCCAGTCTGGGCGACAGAGTGAGACTCCAACTCAAAAAAAAATAAAAATAAATAGATAAAATATATACGTGACTAGAATGAAGTATATAGCCTTATGAAATAGGCCATATCATTAAGAAATTAAAATGTGTCTTATGCTTCTTACTGAAAACTCATTGCCCAAGAGAATAAACGTTACTTGTTTTCTTTTCTCTCAGACATTCTTTTGTGTTCTGAATTCCCTGAGAGAAAAGCAGTCATTTTTGGTTTCAGCATTATTGGATTAAATTAAGCAGCACAGTCCCAAAGGTTGAGGGCATGGAGGTTTTTGCCCACTAGATCTTGAAGAGAACTGGAGCAGTGGTGGCAGATTGGGAATAGAAGACACACTGGTCCCTCACAGAAGCAAGCAAAGCTTCCATGTGAGTGTCTAGAACCCTGCACAGCTTGATAGTCCAGGTCAATGTCCCTTAAAGGAAGTGAATGGTAATGAGGAAACGCCTTCAAATGGACCACCCATGCTTCATCAACAAACATCTCAGCAGCTATCAACTAGAACAGAGAACAGAGGCCCTGGTCCAATTTTTCTGGTTCATTTAAGCCCCTTGGGTCTTTTGCCATTCTGAATAAGATAGGGAGGTTCTCCTAAAAAAACAACTTGAGTTTGGATGTCCTGCTCATCAGGCAAATGGAATGATTCATATTTAGTTTGACTGATAACAGCAAAGAAATGAGATGCTTTTTGTATCCGAGTGTCATACTGAAAATCTTGGAGTTCCTTTACTATGGCAGGAAGGACTTATTATCTTCCCTTGCCTTGGGCTAACTGGATACCCTACCCTGTACCTATATGAATGTTTCCCGGTTCCACAAATATCTCCACTCCAAATGAACTAACTATTCGTGAAGTTAGGCTTAGTTAACTGGCTCAGGGCTTGAACATTTTATACCTGCAACATGTAGATTCCCCTGGGTCCTGGTATCTCTCTTTTTTATTAAGTTAAACTTAATTAAAGATGTATGTATCCCTCTTTACATTAATAATTACTATGGAAAAAGATCATTTCTAACATACCTTTTTTGCCTGCTTTTAATATTTAGATATACTTGAGGTGCGTCTCTAAAATCTTAGCTGCTTTGTGCAGAAGTTTTATGAAATAAGCAAAAGCAGACAAAGCATGACAAACATATTAATCTCCACCAATAAGTCAAGTGACTAAAGCTCCCTTGCTTTCCATGCATCAGAGAATAACAGAGCAATATGCAATTATATATTGCGCCAACTTTGCTCTGAATATTGTGTCTCATGTTCTGGTTTTAATTAAAAGCAGGTGTTTCTACCTTTAGATTAGACAAGTTGTTTCCCCTCTGTGGGCCTTGGTTTCTTCACCTAAAAGTTTGTGTGTTCAACCAGATGATCTCCAAGGTCCCTTATAGAACTAAAATTCTCTGATTCCAAGATATTATGAAATTCCCAAAACAAAGGGCGAAAGGGGTATTGTTCTCATTCTATTGTTCATTCAGCTGGATTTATCATATTAAGATTCTGAGTTTATAAAGAAGGAAGAAAAAACACTGATACAATATAGAACACATTTGCAGGAAGAGCATTTTTTGTCCATATGGATCTTAACTATTTCACGTGCTGACTAATTGGACAGACTATCTATAGAAATGGTTTTATCCTTTCATCCACTTTTTCTCTATAACAATAAAAATAACTTTATTGCTTTGTTATAAAGTTGTGTTCAAATAAAAATAGAGACATGCCATTCTCCACAGTTTCTGAGAGCTAACAAGCCCAAAAAGCTCTTCGTATGAGCACAAGGTAAGAGTGCCATCTGCTGGCCTGAATCGCCTAACAGAGTCTTGACAACTTTACACAATAAAAGTGTTACTCTAAAATAACTTCTAAAACTTGAGTCAATACCCTGCTTTGATGAAAACTCTGAGCTTTTTAATAATTTGATCTACAGAGCTTAAATATAAAATCATTTGTTCAAATGTCCAAAATACGCAATACATAAAAGTTTACCAAAATATTACTCCCTGAATTAAATAAGTACTTACTTTCATTCTACTCTTCAATATATACCATATCAAAAGCCATAAAGCTACTGGGTCCAAAAATAAATAATATCTTTCTTTAAAAGTGTCTAAGAAGGCCGGGCATGGTGGTTCAAGCCTGTAATCCCAGCACTTTGGAAGGGCAAGGCAAGAGCACTGCCTGAGCTCAGGGGTTCAAGACCAGTCTGGGCAACTTGGTGAGACCTCATCTCTACAATAAATCAAAAAATTATCCAGGCATGGTGGCACAGACCTGTAGTTCCAGCTACTTGGAAGGCTGAGGCAGAAAGATCGCCTGAGCCCAGCAGGTCGAGGCTGCGGCAACCGTGAGCCTGCCACTGCACTCCAGCCTGGGCGACAAGAGTGAGACTCCAACTCAAAAAAAGAAAAAAAGGTGTCTAAGAAAGTTAGACTATTTGAAGTGTTTATATAGTAGAATATAGTGCCAATTGAAAGGCTTCTCAGTTTGACAGCAGCAATCTGAATGGTGACTCCATAAACAGAGTTCAATTAAGGATAAAAGAATACACAGTTAAGTCAAAAAGTCATATGCCAGACTTAACCATAACATTGTGCCTCCACACTGACATCAACAGGCAGATGAAAGCCATACTGAATTGCCTGCTGACTCTCTCCTTCAAGGGGTGTTGTGGCACTAACATCTGAACTCTTGGAATTTATCATAATTCATCAAAACAGAACTGAAATTTGCTTTTTTTGTACAGTATATGAAAGGAGATATCACTGTGCAAAGTGTAGCATAAGTAAAATGAAGCCAAGGATCATACTAATTAGAAAACAAATTATTCAAGCCCTTGAATAGCATCTATCCACTACAAAATACTATGTCAGCCCAAATCAATGGCATTTCATACCACACTGAGAGTCTGTATGGGATTTTAAGAACTCCTTCCGATATTCTGTACTAAGCGTTATAACCTAGTCACCACTTTATGGATCTTTGTTACAAAATTCTTGTGGATTGATAAATCTACTGACTTCCCCTTTTTGTTTAAAGTTGCATTACATTTAAATTTGGAGAGTGCAATCTATAAAAAAAAAAATCAGGTGACCTAGGAAATAAGCAGACTAGTAATGAAAGGATACCCTCTTTCATTGGCCATAGACATGACCTTTCTTCAATGAATGCTAAAAGTTGGATCTTGGAATGCAGGTGGAGATTACAAACATTAAGAAGCATTCAGCAGGCCGGGCTTGGCGGCTGGGCCTGTAATCCCAGCACTTTGGGAGGCCGAGGCGAGTGGATTGCCTGAGCCCTGGGTTTGAGACCAACCCGGGCAACTTGGCAAGACCTCGTCTCTAAAATAAAATAAAATAAAAAATTAGCCGGGCGAGGCAACGTGCACCTGTAGTTCCAGCTACTCGGAAGGCTGAGGCAGAAGGCTCGCTGGAGCCCAGCAGGTTAACGCTGGGGTGGCCATGAGCGTGCCATGGCACTCTAGCATGGGTGACAGAGTGAGACTCCAACTCAAAAAAAGAAAAAAAGAAGAAGAAGCATTCATCAAAGGACACTAGGATCTTGGCACTAACTCTTTATGTTACTGGTGTGAATATAGGTCAGAATGACTTCCACTGTACAATGGAGGGGAATGAAGACTTAGTATCATGTCTGGAAAAAGAATCACTACTAATATTTGACCTCAGGACTACAAGAGAATAATAGCATGATGGCATACTTACAACATGCAAGAACTTTTCTAAGAAATATGTAAGTATATAATTTAATCCTGCAACAATATTAAAATATATTACAACCCCATGTTAAATAAAGTACATAAAGATTAAGTAACTTCCACAAGGTCACACATATAACACTGAAGTTGGGATTCAAATTTAGGCAGCCTAAGACCAGAGCCTCGGCTTTATCTGATTCACTATATTGTCTCCCTATTTGCCCTCCTGAGTCCATGAAATTATTTGACATTCTAATTAGCCGGGCACAGTGGCATGCACCTATTGTCCTAGCTACTCAGGAGGTTGAGGCAGGAAGATAGCCTTAGCCTGAGCCCAGGAGTTCAAGGCTGCAGTGAGCCATGATCATACCACTGTACTTCAGTCTGGGTGATAGATTGAGATCCTCAACTCAAAAATTTTTTTAAAAATTTAAAGAAATTATTTGACATTCTATATCATAAACTTCTAAGTGTAGGACTGAAGGTGTAGGAGGAAGAAGAAGAAAGAAGGGGAATGGTGATAAGAATATTTAACGTAAAGCAATTTACTCCTCTGAGAGTTCAGTGATGCTATTACCTATACGCAAATATAGGTAATACATATCCTACAAACTATGCTTTCAGCTGTTCTCTCTCTCTCGTTCTCTCTCTCTCTCTCTCTCTCTCTCTCTCTCTCTCTCTGTTTCTGTCTCTCCCCCCTCTATTTCTCTATCTCTCTCATTTTGAACTGGCATTTTCAGACAAAAGAGATATTTTTAGCTCTTTTTCCATTTGCATCATCAACATAGACTGAACAAGAGTCTACTGCTTTAAATAATCAACAACTCTCAATAATTAACCACTTGCTTCAACATAAAATGTATTTCACCTGCAGAGAATCTCTAAATTGTGCTCATAAGAATCATAAGCTGCCCTGTACCACAATCAACAACATGCACATGCACTTGACCCTTGGTGACTGATGTTCTGAATATACATGAATTATCTGCAGGTATATTCTTGATCACAAGAGTACATAGAGTGACTTCAGCTCTGAAGAAAGCACCTTGGTGAAACACATTCTAAAGGAAAACAGATCATTTGTAGGGCTGGGCCTCCAAGGTAAGGTATCATTAATTCAATAAGTAGGTACTAAGTGCCTACTTTAAGGAATGGAAACACACCATGAATAAACACAGAGCTTGGCCTCGAGAGATTTGGTCTACTTTACAAAATAAATAAGAAAGTTAAATATTTTGATATGACAAGAAATATTATAATCAAGAAAGCAAAGGACATTATGAGAATCCCGAGGAGTCATTTTGATGAGACATAGAATATATGAATTGCACCTTGGGATTGATAAGGAAAGATTTTCAGAATAAGGGAACTTACACACGGCATATGTGCCACCACTCCCAGTTCTGAACCCATGGAAAGCATCACAAAGCTATTGAAGGCACTAGTTCCTTTATTGCTAGGCCCAAAGGGAACTGCAGAATCCTTCTCAGTATTGCTCTCCCAGCATCTACTACCAACCAACCAGAGTTGGCACTTGAGTTAAAAACTCATTTGACTTCTCTGACATGGAGCAAAAGATAATCAAGGATTGAAACTTGAGGAACAGGTTCTCGAACATCTTACAAAACATCAGTTCTACCCTGTGTGTGTTGGTGTGAGCGTAGATGTGAACCTGGGGTTAAAGTACTGTGAGTTCATTTTAAACCAAACCATAAAGCATGTCTACGCCCATAGTCTTGCCTGACATTCTTTCTCCTTTGGACTTCTACAGGATTCCCATTGCCACCCACACTCAGAACCCTCTGTAATCCACCTTCCACATTGTAGCCAGAGTAATATTTTCAAAGCAGAGATAAGAGTCTATCACCCCTCACCTGTGCTATTAAAATCCCTTCATAACACCTCATTGCTCTTAAAATAGAGACCAAAATTTTTGACATGGTCTCCAAGCCTCACAGGTTCAACCTCTAATTCTCCAGCCTATTTTGTACCATATGCTGCTACCCAACCTTCTCATTTTCTATACTGCTCCACTCCACCTCAGGCGTTTGAAGATGTTGCCTGTGTTCTTGAAGACAATTGCCCTTACTCTTTACCAGACTAATTCCTATTCACCTTTTAGGTATCATTTTTAACTCCACTTGCAAGACAAGCCTTGCACGAATCTCCAGATGCCATCGTAACACCATGTGCTTCTCTTGCATAGCAATTATCCATGTTGTAATTTTACATGTGTCCAAGTGCCCTGTTGTTTCAATGCTGGTCTTTCCTGCCAGATATTAAGCTCCATGAGTTCAGAAAAAAGTTAAAAGTTCCTTTTTGTTTTCCCAATACCCAGCATCACGCATGGCCCATAGGAGGCACTCACTACAAATTCATTTAATTTGGTTGATTTTGGTGATCTGAATTTTGATAATACAATCTCACCTCTAGAAAATATGCCTATATAAATTATTTACTAAGAGTTTACTTTCATTATGAAATAAATGAATATGGTCAAACAGACAAGAAATAGCACTTAGTAAATAATATGGCATATATTTTGATAGCCATTTTAATTTCATCAGAATTATTTCATCATTTTCCAGGAAATTTACAAAAGCATTATTGAATAAAAAGTCACATCACTTCCTGAAATTGCATGCAGCTGGAAATCCTTCTGGCTCCAAAAATAAGACAATGAGAAATCTTTTCTCTCCTTGATTTAGATGTGCAGGCTGCTTTTCAAAAATATTACAATCCTTATTGTCCTCGGCATTAACTCAACAGTCACTAAGAATCACATTTTCATTTAACTAGAACCTTCTTGTTTCCCACCTCTAAAGATTCCTTCTTTATTGTAGATTCTAAATTAAGACCACAAAGCCACTCTGGCAACTTAGATGAAACAACAACATCCATAAAATACCATTTACTCCATTTCTTCCCTTAACTCCTCTTTAACTGAAAAATAGGTATTATGGAGAAGGAGGTGCTTCCGTGGTCATATGTGGTTGGGAAAATCGTCTTAGCTAGTAAGTGATAAACAGTACAGGTCTTCAAACACATTGTTGACCCATCCTAACACAAGAATTATACTTGTGTCCCATGAAATGAAAGCACTACTTAAACTGTGCCATCTTTTAAATATATATATATGTGAGGTACAATTCAGGGTTGTGTATGCAAATGTTAATTAAGCAGGTACCCTTGTTGATGAGGTGTGCACCCCCTCCCCTGGCAGTTTCCCACTACTGCCAATTCCTTTCTTGTAGCATTACGATAGTTGTTCAAGATCTGCTTGAGTGAGAACATGTGATACTCGGTTCTTTGTTTCTGTGATAGATCACTCAGTATTATAGCCTCTAAGTTCATCCAAGTTGCTGTGAAGTACATAATTTTGTCCTTCTTTATAGCTGTGAAATATTCCATCATGTATATATACCACGTTTTTTTAATCCAGTCCTCTTTCGATGGGCAGCACAGCTGGTTCCATGTTTTTGCTGTTATAAATAATGCTACAATAAACATGCACGTGCAAGTATCTTTTTCATAGAGTGATTTGAGTTCCTCCGGGTATATTCCCAGTAGGGGGACTGTATGGTTGTATGGGAGGTCAATTTTTAGATCTTTTAGGATTCACCACACTGTTTTCCACAGAGGCTGTACTAGTTTACACTCCCACCAACAGTATAGAAGTGTTCCTTTTTCACTGCATCCTCTCCAGCACCCATTGTTTTTTGAGTTATTGATGACGGCCATCCTGACGGGAGTTAGGTGGTATCTCAGTATGGTTTTAATTTGGATTTCTTTGATAACTAAGTGAGGCTGAGCATTTTTTCATGTATCTGTTGGCTGTGCCGTCTGTTAACAGCCAAATCTAAAGAGAACCCAAGCTGGAATGCTGTTTTTTTAGTAGTTACAAATGGCAACTCTTGGAAAAGAGTTGTGTTTCAGGCAAAGCTGTGAAGTGCACGCACACACACATGCTTCCCATATATCCCTCAAAGCTCCTTAGCACTTAGTCCATACTTTCACATACATCTCCACCCCACTGCCCTAGTTACTTGTGATTTGCCCTAATTATAAACCAACCTGGGTTCCCTTGAAGAAAAAAAGAAACAGCCTTCATCACAACAACCTACTTCAATTTCTACTTTGTTGGAGTATGTTTCAACCTGTGCTCCCTTAGCCAAAACAGCCACTTCTGTTTATCTGATCGATTAATTTGTGCTGAGATATCAATGATAAGTTACTAGATTATATGTTGTCTACATCATTCACATTTGGAGTTTATTAAGGGGAGTCAGATATTAAAGAAACTTCAGCTAAATAACCACTGATGGAAACTTGGGGCAAACAAAAGTCACTGGAGAAAACCAACTTAGAAGGGGCTATCCATCTAGTCTACCCATGCATAGACATCTGTTTTTCAAACATCCACTAAGAAGGAAACAACAAATGGCAGACAAGAATAAATCCTCATTGCCAGAATTCCACTCAATTCAGTAACTGGATTGAAATAGTTCCTGAAACATGTCACTGGTTCTCATCTTGAAAACTGAAAACAGTCCTGGATAAGGTTTCTACTTTCAAGGATCTTGCAGCTGAGTTGCTCAAATACATATCAGTTTTTAAAAACAAGTCTCTAAGACTTAGATGCCGCTATAATGTAAGCTCCATGAAGGTAGGAACCTCTTTTAGGCAACCATAAACTCACTGTCTTATGCTGAGCTCAGTAATAATTGGGGAATTAAAGGAATACTAGTCATGTGGTCTTCCTTTTTTTTTTTGAGTTGGAGTCTCACTCCCTCGCCCAGACTGGAGGGCAGTGGCCGCTCCCGGCCACCACAGCCTCGACCCGCCGGCTCCGGCGATCCTTCCGCCTCAGCCTTCCGGGTAGCCGGAATTACAGGCGCACCCTACCACGCCCGGCTGATT